>NC_051184.2:114945843-114989150 GCF_013339695.2 Rhipicephalus sanguineus
CCTATTATAACACATATGCGGCTCTTCAACATGTATGTGTGCGTATAAAATTTCTACAAATCTTTAGCGTCAATTCATAACGTTTCGCTCAGTCAAAAAAGTTACGACACAGTCACCCTCTCGTCGCATGCTTTGCATAATATTGACTCCCACGGTACGTGGGATCTGCCGAATTTTTTTTATTGTAATTCATGGGCGCAACGCAGACCTCGCCGATTCCGCTGCACGTCTGTGCGTGTTCTGTGTCTGGCGGCAGGCGAAATCGGATGAGGCCTACGTTCAAGTTCCGCATCGCCGTGTTCCCATATGTGCTCACGCCTCCACACCTGCTATGAAGCCGCTTGCTGTGGACGACGCAGTCGGCTCATCGCTCCAGTTTTCAGAAAGTGCTAGCACGCCAGTTTCTGTGAGCAGAGTCTCTTGTTCGAAGTTTCGCACGGGCGCGTGCACAGATTGTACATTGAGAGCGGCGAGCGTGAGGTGGTGGCTGTGGCATCGAATGAACGTGGTAGCCCGGTCCAAGACAATGTTTGGAGGCATCTTTGTCAGCCGGGTCATGTCGTCGACAGACTATCTGTCGATGGAGCCGGCAATATGTCGGAACCTAAAGTCACCTTTTGCGTTGGTGAGGTAGAGGCCGTCGAGGCTGGTAGCCCTGGAAAAGTGCTACGTAGACCAACTTCAGTGATTGGTGCTTATCGTATCCTTCAGGGTTGCCACTGACTTTCGAGTAAATGTCGCCAAACAACGAGCAAAAAGTCGCCAAAAGTCGCCATTATTTTTACTCATTTCGCCAAAAAAGTCGCCATTCTAGATATGCGCGTCAAACCTATAGTAATAAAAGTTTCCTCTCACGTATAGCCCCGTAGAATACAGTACCATCCAAGACCCTTAAATTATATTGACGTTTATCAATGCCAGTCGTATCGCCCGCTTCACCATGGGAGTGCACGATGCTGCTTCTCCGACTAGCCGCAAGATGTGCGTGGTAGCGCAAGGGTGAATGAATGAAACGCTCATGGTATCCTTCCATCCCTGTCCGCTCGTTTCAGAGGTAAAAGTGGGATAAGCCTTGGGCGAAAACCGTGAAAGCGTTGTTTTTAGACAGCTTTACGTACCCTTGTATGAATAAAAAGATTAAAAGGTTTATTTAAGATAACACGACAGAAGTCTTACAGGAACCGATCATTAAGGAGTCTTACACCTTTTCAGTGTGAACTAATATGATACCGGATGCTACCGACCCTTTCTTATAGTCACTTATATTTACACGCGTCAATCCGACGCGTTATTAATGAACAGGTAGGCAATATAAAAATGTTATATAGCAATTGTTTTCATTGCGCACGCTCACCGAGAACAGTGGGAAAATGCCTCAATAAATATTTTTTATTGCACAATAGCCGCGTATCCGCCTCTCTTCGCTATTCCGAAACAGTCTTTACCAGCTGAATTGGGGGTACTGCAACAGTGAATAAGTCGCCAAGCTATTCAGAACAGTTGGAGCTTTGGCGGAACAAATGGTCGGAACAAGCGGCCAACCCGACGTCTAGCCCCTTCAGAAGCGAAACTTTAGAAAAGCTTAAAGCGCCGAAAGCCATTGACTCAGAGTCAAACACTGCCCCCTCGCGATTTACATTTTGCTAGAATGTCTCTGGGGGACGTTCGCGTACCTCTTCCCTCTAGATGAATTGAGGAGATACACACGAGTTACAGGACGGACATACAGAATGACGCGTAATGTGCACATTCTACTCTTGGGTCTAAAACCAAGAAAAATACAGAGAATGCTGCCGCTCATTCGTTGGGAAGACACTGAGCTTAGGATGTGGAGACCTAAGCCGAAAATCGCCAAAAATTCGCCATGTCGCCATTCATAATTTTAGGTCGCCACGGGCCCCTCAAATTCGCCAATTTGGCGAAAAGTAGCCACCATTGGCAACCCTGGTATCCGTAGACAACTCATTCTAACACCGTGCCGTAGACTACCTGAGCGTATGTGGCCCTTTCTGTCTTATATAGTTATGATGTTTGCTTGCGAAAGGGGAAACTGTGCCCTGTTACACGATATGTTTTTTTCTGTCACGTATCGTGGCTGTGGTGGTTCCCATTATCACGGGCACCCACCCCTTTGAATTGTATTGAGGGGTGTGCGGTAGTGATGTGCTTCGTCCTGGCTGGGACTGCAATACCTACCGTGAACGCTGGAAATTAAAGCCACAGTCGCACGAGGTTGTCGTGTTCATCGCGCTCGATGTCCCACAAGGTACCCTTGTTTCCATTAACGAGGTTGTCGCTTACATTGATATTGGCTGTGATCATGTGCGGCTTGCCGATCCTCAGGCAAACTGAGGTCGGCAGGCCACCCACGTCGCTTGCGCTCATCTTGGCCGCCTTGGTCAGGGCATCCCTGTGTACCTGCTCATTCTTATAGCCAATTATGTTATCGCATGCGGGATGACATAACACGTTGTCCGCAGCGTCCAGGCAACGTGTGATATAGCGGTCGACGTCCGCATTGCTGTAGTATAGCCGTATGCTGTCAGGCCACTGATGGGCGGCGTCTTTGCGTGTCACAAAGCGGCTCTCAATCAATCTGGCGTCCTACTCGTTTAGCATGAGGCCATTGCCAAGCCTCATAAGAAATAAAGAGAACACTTCATCATTCTGGTGGACTACGTAGACGAGTGGATGGCAGTCGAGCGTACTCCGGTGAATTTCTGCCTTCAGCTCCCTCACTTGCCTTGCGTTTCAATGTGTATGTTCGCGGTTACTGTGTTGATTGAGACTATGAATCACCTGTGGCACATACCCGCTAGGGGCCCGCCACGCCCCCCCCCCCCCCGGAAAGTTTGGTGAGGTAGGTGTTTTTACCAAAAATAAATAATGAAAATATGTGTTTTCTCAAATAGTCAAGGTTTTCAGCAAGTGCCGCCCCCCCCCCCTCCCCGAAAAAAATTGCTGGCTACGGACCTGGCCACACGTGACTGATGGAAAGGGTTTCATGATGTACGCGATCGGCGTTTTGCGTTATTAATGTCATGAGAAGTGAATGTGTGAACCGGAGTACCAGTGCCCTCGCCCGGCGTGGTCTGGACACATAGGTGCAATGTGATGGCCGTGCGGTGGTCCAGGGCCCGTAAAGGGCCCAAACTCACTCGCCCAATAAAGTTTTTCTTTCGTTCCTTCCCAGACGTAGGCGGATAGATAGATAGATAGATAGATAGATAGATAGATAGATAGATAGATAGATAGATAGATAGATAGATAGATAGATAGATAGATAGATAGATAGATAGTAGATAGATAGATAGATAGATAGATAGATAGATAGATAGATAGATAGATAGATAGATAGATAGATAGATAGATAGATAGATAGATAGAAACGGCCAGTGCCTGAGGTCCGCTATGAAATGTTTCGCATTTAAAAACTGAGTGCATAGTGACGATTACCTCTGAATTTTCTTTCACAAAATTTCTAAGGCGAAAGCTTTAGATACCTCACCAAACGGTGTTCTTTTACGTTTTACTATGTTGTTATGAATACCAACCAACTACCGGCCAACGTACTTTATCTAATTTCGTTTATACTCGTAGAATTTCTTATGCCTAACCATACAGTGACAATCGCATGTCACAATAATTAAGTGATGTAAAAATTGCCATGATTTCATCACGTTTCCTCCTTTCTTCAAATAAGGCAGTATTGAAAAAGGTTACATAAAATATCATCTAACACGTGCTATCCACATGAAGAGTGCGAGATAGAGACGGAAGGAAATATTCGACGTCTAGCTCCCTACAACAGCAAGCAAGCACAGCATTACCTGAGTTTCCACCATGTTCATCCTGCTGCACCGCATAGAATGAAGCTGCCTCAAGCAATCAACTTTGCCTTCTGCCTCCGCTTGAGAGATCATGCTGTGTATGAGGATGAATGTGCCGCTTCTGCCGACACCCAACCTGAAATTAAAGCGAATATGCATCCCCTCTTGTTGACATGGGACAGTTTCATGCACATGGCGGGAACAGGAAATTTTTCGGAAAGAACATATACGACTTCGAAGAACCTTTGACCCTGAATATGATAACATTATTGCTGCCACTTCTCTGGGCCCATCTGACCGTTACTCGGCGTGAGAAAGCAATAATACTTATTGCAGCGAAACCTTCGAACTCTGTAATGGGTCGTCCTCTCCAGCGCCTTCTAGTCGTCCTCTTCGGCTGCTCTCTGAAAGAACGCCGCTCGTGCTGAGAGTCCGTACTCCGCCTTGTCTGTCACCACTGCGCATTGTCGCCAAGTGCCGTCAAATCATCACTTTTACAAATTGGTGAGAGTGCTGCGCCTTACAAACAACTTCGGTCCCCATTCGATGCCTCGGTAGCTTCGATCCCGTACCATGCCATCTACCATGCCTCAAGACTCCACCAAACAAATGCGTCCCCCCGCACCGACCGCATGTCCCGGTGTTCCTTGTGTCAGCGACCCACCTGTCTTCACTGGCGCGGATGGCACCGACGTCGAGAACTGGCGCGCAATTTCCGAGCGCGTGAGCGTCCCCAATAGTTGGGAAGAGGTAGGAAAACTGAAAAACTTGGTCTTCTAACTCGCGGGTGTGATGCAACCAGGCATCAGATTTTCTGACGTGGTCCGATTTTAAGACCGCCATTATTGACGTGTTTGGCCACCCTGTCGTTCGTGAGCTGCAAGCAGAACAGCATCTACGCGAACGAGCTCAGCAGACCGATGAATCTTTCACGAGCTACATGTCGCCTGTCGCCTTCCATCACACGACGCAGATTGAGAGGCTGCGTCCGAGCTAGTTGGTACATTGACATTATGAAACCGTTACGCGCACAAAGACGGGGACAAGAAGACGACACAAAGAGCCAGGGTGTCGGAACGAAATGTTTTTCGTTTCGGTTTTAGTTTCGTTCCACCGCAAAAAGTTCCGTTCCGTTTCTGTTCCGGAACGAAACAAAAGTGTTCCGTAACTGTTCGTAACGTTTTTTTTTGTATGCAAAAATTTGAGGTTAAGGTAATCATAAAAAACATTGGATTTGTGATGTTGTTACATGTACCGCGAATTCCTACCAGCTAGCACAAACCAGTATAGTCTTCAGAGTCATAGTATTTATTTTCTCAAAAGTCAATTACGAATGTTTTGAGCCGGCACAATGCTTTGTGTGAAGGGAGTGAGAATTCCGACACCGGCCTCAGTATTCTCTGATGTGCAAGGCCGCTGTTCTGATAAAAAGATAGCCAGGCCTGCACGCAGCACAGTCACAGCGAAAGCTGGAAGAGCGGATTTTGTAGAGCCCGTTGTAGAGTCTCTTGGAGCAACTAATACAAGTACAAATGCAAGGTACCTACTACGCCATAAATTGTAATTTTTCTGAAGTAGCGAAGTTCCTGCCATTTCTCGTGATTCTTCGGAGAATCGTGGTACCCGCTACATATCTGTAAGGCATTATGTGTACTTTGTGTACTTGGTGTTGTGGCTGATGACGATGAAGAATTATGGCTGAGCACTTTGCAGTGGGTGAGAACCATTAAACCACATACTCTTTGCGCAATTAGCATCATGTGATGACTGGTTGTTATTTTACTCTTCTGCCACGCTATATTACATATGTTAACACGATTTCTTGCATGGCATGACACCTGTATAGAATATTTTACAGCGAAAGCTGTTATGAGATCACAAGGGCCGTGTTTGGCGCCGTAGTTGTCCGCCGCCGCCACCGCCGCCGGTATCCGCAACCACTGTCGCGCGAAATGAGGAGAAAAAGCGAAATAAGAAAAAAATATCCAGGACGGAACGAGGTTCGAACCTGGGCCCTCTGCGTGGGAGCCCAGTATTCAACCTCTGAGCCATGCCGGTGCTTGTAAGCGCTTTGCAAAAAGGCCCTATGCAGGCTTCCTGTCGGGAAGGAACCACATTAGCATATGCAATATAGCGTGGAAGAAGAGTAAAATAAGCACCAAGTGTCGCACAACGCGAATTTTGTAACCAGGCGTCACACAACGTGAATTGTGCAACGAGAGGGTTTGTTGAATGCTTGCAACCCATTGCAGAGGGCTCTGCCACGATTGTTCATCGTCATCAGCCACAGCATCAACAAAGTGCACATAATGCCTTACAAGTGTTTAGCGGGTACCACGGTTCTCCGCAGATTGACGAAAAATTCCATAGTGGCTGCATCCCTACTTCACAAATATTATGATGATTTATAGCGTAGTGGGTTCCTCGCATGTGTACTTCTATTGGTTGTCAAGGAAGCCCATAAGGCACCCATGATCCATTTCCTCAGGGTCTTAATAAAGTTGATTCCCTCTCTCTCTCTCTGTCTCACATTACGTATGTTATAAAGCGTCGTGGGAGAGTTAAGTAACGACCGGGCGTCATGCACACAATGTGAATTACGTAACTAGTGGGTCGTTGAAAGCTTCCAACCCATTACAAAGGGCTCAGCCACAATTCTTCATCGTGTCAACCGTCGCATCAACAAAGGCACATAATGGCTTACAGATGGTACCTCGCATTTCCGCAGAATGACGAATAATGTGGTGCGTGCTTCCCGACTTCAAAAAAATTATGATTTCTGGCGAAGTGGTTACGCTGCTAGTGTACTTGTATTAGTAGCCACAATAGGGTTTATAACGGGCTCTACAAATTCCGCTCTTCCAGGTTTCGCTGTGACTGTGCTGCTCTTTTCGCACAGGCCCGGCGTTTTTGCGAATGACTTACAAGTACCAGCATGTCACTGTGGTGGAAGACTCGACCGCCACGCAGAGGGCGCGAATTAAAATCCCATCCGATCCTAGAAATTTTTTCTCATTTCATTTTTTTATTATTTCACGCGATAGCGGTCACGGACACCGGCGGCGGCGGCGGACCACTATGGCGCAAAAATCAGTTGTTGTGATCTCATAAAAGTTTTCGCCGTAACAAACTTGAGCGCCTACAATGCCCTCTTTACTTTGGCCTGCGTGACAGGCGCGCAAAAGTCCACTTGTGTTAATATAAATATTTCTGGCTGCCACTGTTTTCGTTTTTCGCACAATTTCAACATCTCTTTGCTTTGGAATTCCTTCCTAAGGTACGCGTTAATACTTTACCCTGAGATATGCTCACATTGCATGAGCGCAGTTGTTCCGGATGGTGAAGTTTTCTTGTGAACCGAAAAACGATTGAAAAAATTTCGGTTTCACTCCGGAACGAAATAATAGATAAAGTTTCGGTTACGTTTTCGTTCCGGTCAATAATATCGTTTTTTTCGTTTTCCGTTTTCGGTTTTCGTTCCGTTCCGACACCCTGCAAAGAGCCCTACTTCCGCTTGATATATCAGTTGGAATAGCGCTCTGTGTGTCGTCTGCTTGTTCCCATCTTTGTGCGCTTGACGGTTTCATACCGACACAGATCTCGCTGGCTTCTCGGGCATTTTTGACCACTGCGCCTTGCTCGTTGAAATCAGGTCATTCGTGCTTGAGGAAATTTCCCGCCAGGTCTTTCTGCTGGCCTTTGCTCTCCCGCAGATGTTCAACAGCCGTCAACCACACTTGTGCCTCCCGCCCAATACAGTGATTGAGCTGGAGGTCGTGAAGGGGAGGCAGACATTTTCATCCCCCTTGGACCATGAAGAAGAAGGTAGCTTAAATAGTTAAATGCGATCCGGTAATGCTGACTGATGTGTAAGTTATGGGCACGCTATGAAATCGTCTCTGACCGTGTTTACGTTGAACGTGTATACCTAGGATACGTAGTCTCATCAGGCAAACTAGTGGTAAGTGAACATGCGTTTACCTATACCTCAAACATATTAAAAAACAAATTAAGCAATCTAAAGTTTATTTATACCGTTAATTATTATGCAAGGCCATGTAACTTAACAAGCCAAGCACCACGCTCTAGAACTGTCCTGCAGCACGTTGACTACATTATAATTCTGTCCCTTTGGATTACGAAGCGGTTGAATATAACTTGCCCTTTGACAGTACAAGGGCAACACACCGTTACATCATTTTAGCACTACTGCCGGTTTTGGCGTCGTACACAGCAATATTACTTAAATGAGTGACAAGCAGAATAGGGAAATCAAAATAGATGCTAATAAATAAACATTAAAAAATCTTCGCATCGGGTGGGAATCGAACCCAGGCCTCCTGCGTGACAAGCAGGTGGTCTACCACAAAGCCGCGCCCGTTCTCAAAATTTCCTCGAAAAAAAAAAACCTGAAATGAATCTTAAGTAGTAAGAGGAGTGTCATTATTAACACATGTTATATTGCGTGGCAGTAGTGTAGAATTTCACCGGGCGTCAAAACAAATGAGTTGCGCAACGAGTGGCTGGTTTAAAGGCCTACTCATTACAAAGCGTTCAGGCAAATTCAATCATCATCACCAAGAACATCACCAAAGTGCGCAGATGCGCACGCGCGCGTGTTGCCTTACGGAGGCGTAGTGGGTGCTTTGCGTATTTGTAAAAGGAAGAATTGTGGCGTAGAAGGCAATTCGCAACTCTACTTGCAGAGGGCGTCCTAGGGTAGCTTCAAAGGGCCTATGTTCCGCGCACAGGCATTCCTTTCCTTGCGGCACGGCTGAGTTGTGCACCGAGAAGCGAAGCGAGGCTATCGATTGAGAAGGTGATGAGAGTGGGACCCAATTACGCTATCCCGTTCAACTCTCGAAGACGGAGCTCAAGCTTCCCACAAATTTCGTATCCGTTGCGGAGCTTGTTCCTACAAATGATGCATATTCATCCTTGACTTGCGATGTGTGTCAGTGCCGCATCCTAAGTAACAGCTGCGTTTCGTTTACAAAGGTCGCCGCAAAGGATCTTATTCGTGGAGACACAGACATAAAATAAGGTTAGGTCCCATGAATACCTTCCAATGTAGTCATGGTAAGGTTTAACAAGGGGGATAGATGGATGGATGCGAAATTTTATTGTAAGTCCTGAGGTGCACGACGGAACGCGCAGCGGGCCACTCCCACGTTGGGACAGTCAGGCCAAGCCCGATCGCCGCATCGTGGGCCCTCTGTGCAGCCCATAGTTGAGCCCCGACATCGGGGCTCTTGATAACGGATAGCCATTTGTCTTCATTGGATTGGTCCGTGCCCCGTAGCGGCAAAGGGGGAAAAAATTTGCACTGCCTGACGCGATAGACGTTGCAATTGATTCGAGGAGAAGAAAGAAAAAAACACGTTCTCGAGCATACCTGCTGTGGACCAAGATCGGATGAGAGTCCTCAAGGTGGTAGCAGCGAGCAGCATCGATGAACGACTCAAGAGAGTCAGTGCATGGCGGCATTCTGCCGCAAGGCCATGCTTTGTAGTGAAACAGCATCACTGTACGAGTTTCAGATTCCTGCGTAAAATATTTATGTAGCGAGGAGAATCCGCCACTGCGAAACTTTGAATTGTCCGTGCAGTCACACTTAAAACTCTTTCCGTACTGCGGGGAAAATGGGTGTTTTGTAGGTTGCACTAGATTGTTCTTGCTGAAGGAACTAGTGCACGTAATATTTTACGCAATACATAAACCATGAAACAGAATGAACGAACTTTTCAGAAATTCAAGTTTCATTAACGAGACATATGTTATGCGACCGATTTAACATATCAAATTCAAGATAGCCGGAAAATTTTGAACACAGATTGTTAAGAAACGCTTCTATCTTATACTACGAAAAAAGTATAACAGAAATTATGAATTATAAATTATGTACTGCCGTCTAATAGGCACAATCTCTGAAAAATTTAAACTTTTTTCGTTAAGGGGGGATGAGGGTCTTGAAAAAAATTTTTTATTTATTGTCCTATCTTAATGAAATTGGCGTGCATGTGTATAATTGAACGGAGATTTCAAATCTGCAAACATATTTCAAATATTTCATTTAGAAAGGAAGTTATGACAAATTTCTTCATTGTAATTGGGTAATTCCTTACGGGTCGTTATGGTTACTTAGAATACAAAAAGTTACTTTTCAGGACTACGTGGCTCTTATAAAAGGTCCACCTCACAGGCTAAAGCAAATTAGATGTCAAAACAGCTGTTTCTTTGATCAGAAATAATTTTCAAACTTGGGAGGTAAAAGTTAGCTTCCAGTAATTAGCTGGTACTTATCAAATAATTACAATTGCATCGACGTTCAGAAAAAAAGAAAAGCTTTAGCCTGTAGTTCAGGTGCTGCTGAAAAAAATGATACCAAGTTTGTTTAAATATGTTCATAGAAACCTCCTCAAAACTTTCGTGAGGCAAATTCACTTCACAAAAATAACAATGCTGAGAAAATCGCGTTTCAAGATGTAAAAACATTTTAAATTTAATTTTTTGAGATGTAAGAAAAAGAAAGGCCATTTTGCCATAACATATTATTTTTCCAGAGCATAATTTGGACTACAAATACCTGAAATAGTGATTTCCAAAAGTTGACAATTTTTACGATTTTTTGCTATTTTAAGACCCTCGTCCCCCCTTAAACAGGACTTCCCCGACCGAAACTTTTCTGTAAGCACACCAATTGGGAGTGTCATGCGACAGAGCAATTCCTCAATGCGTTCAAAGTCGTTCAAAAATCAATTGATAGACCGCTATTGATGGTTTAAAGTGCCGCGTTCGAGGCATTCCGCGCCGTTCACGACACACTGCACGATCCGTTGTGAGGGAGAATAACTATAGCCTTCTTATTTATGTAGTTTGTTTTTCCCTGCTTGGCCTTAATTTTTGAACGCACTCCGAAACGCCTAAGTTCAGCAATCGTCCACGTCAGGGATGGTCCACGCCGGAGGGGGGGGGGGGGTTGTAGAATGGTTAATAGTGTACTAACTGGAATACAAATCATGTGTACTTTCAGCACGCATGTCACAAGATGCCAATTTACAGAAAAAAAGCGTTTTCAATGCTACTTTTGCTGCTGAACGTTCTTAGCCAACTCGCAAATATCTATATCAAGGTTGCCCAATGAGAGTCGCAGGAATTCGTAAAGGTGTTCTTCAGTAAGTCGAGAACGAAAGGTTGACTTGATGAACTTAATTCTCGAGAATGTCTGTTCGCAGACGTATGTACTGCCGAACACTGTTACCATGGCTCTGCTAGTTCCTCGAAACTCGAAAACTCTGAGTCTGTGTGGCCATCATAAAGCTTCACAGTGTCTTACGCATAAATTATGTCTTTGAGCTCATCGTCTGTCTGCAGGATAGCAAGCTACAACTGGTACATATTTCCACCTTAAAAAGGTTCTTGAAGAATCTGATTGTACTGTAATGTTTTTTTTTATTGCGATAGCAATTATATGGACAGTCTCGGCTGAATTTTGCCGTCGCCGTCGCCGCCGTCATGCACCGTATATGTATAAGTATGTATATATATATAGAAGCCCCAAAGAAAAATAATTCAGAAAACTGCTTCCGAAGCGCGGAGTCGAACCAGGGACCTCTTGCTCCCCAGCGAGTGGCGCTATCCGCTACGCCACGAAACGCAGATCCTCCACGTAGCTAACGGCGAGCGTTATATACATACCCTTTACCGCTGGACGAACTCAGAGACGGCAGACGATAATAAGCGTTTCTTCATTACCAGCGAGATGGCGCTAGCAGCGCGACGGGCGCATTTAAAAGTTGTCGTCGAGCTCGCTCGCTTCTTATATTTGCGCAGCGAGAACATTGCCCTTCCGTTGTCTGCTCGCGCGGTTTTCTCGCGGTGAGGGGAAGAGGAATGTTTCACGCTTTCACCGTGATGTCCGCGCTCATGTTACCGAGCGCACGAAAGTCACTCGAGCTGAAGGGACGCCGCTAAACGAACAAACAGAAGATGAGCGCGAACTATCAAGTGTCACAGCTCGACAGTTGAAGCACGCTAGTTTCCTTCGCTGCTTCGGCCGCCTTTGCAACAGGAACGCTGTTCAAACTGAGAGTATCTATTGGCGAGCCTCACTTCGTATAGCATTAATTTCTTGCTATCGCATTCATTGCTTCGCCCTTGCGGCGAAACTGTGACTTCTTTTTTTTTTGAAGATCAGAGAAGCTAATTTTAAACTCGCTCTTTCAATGCCATAATATTGAACAGACTTTTTCTGTGGAAGAGGTGCGCTCGCACCTCCCATAAAACTTTTCGAGCACGGCAAGTGACAAAGCTTAGACT
This sequence comes from Rhipicephalus sanguineus, assembly GCF_013339695.2. Taxonomy (NCBI): domain Eukaryota; kingdom Metazoa; phylum Arthropoda; class Arachnida; order Ixodida; family Ixodidae; genus Rhipicephalus; species Rhipicephalus sanguineus. The sequence continues at coordinate 114,957,993 of NC_051184.2, forward strand.
AACTATAGCCTGCTGTTAGAAAAGGATGAGTTTCAGCTCAAAAGCGTCTGCGAGCATGCCGGACACGAGTTTCGCGTTCTCTTGGATGAAATGTGCTTCCCTGACATAGTATTTGAACAAGGAGGAGGAATAAACTTTATTATGAACCAGCAATTTAGGTTCGTTGGCCTAGGCCTCCCACGTGGGGACGTCGAGGTCTTGCCTCTTCGCCGCCTCGCGGGCTTGCTGGATGGCCCATAGCTGATCGTCGAGGTGGGAGCTGCGCAGGACTACGAACATTTGCAAGATATGCAAGACACACGTAGCATCGCTCCCTCACATGCTGTGGGAATGTCCCGTCCAGTATCAGAATGGTACTACCGAGACCCTCTCGTCGAGATGGTATTTGAACAAACAATCTTTCTTTTCCCGTTTGAAGATCTGTGCAATGAAAGGAAGTGAAGGCGTTATTTGGCTTGGAGTGAAAATGGGGGCAATGCCATCTGGAAGTGATCTTTCTTTGTCCCCGTCTAACCCCATTTAAGGTCATAACTCCGATGTCAACCTTAAGATAAGTGACAAAGGAAGGGGGATTTGTACCGGGGGCCTCATAATACTGCCCCTCGGGCCTCAGGTTACCGAACCCTGGTCTAAGTGGAAAGCAAACATGGCCGCAGCCTGATGCGGCGCGCGCGCGCGCTTCGAAACATCGCAAATATCGGCAGTCCGGCGTGTTTGCGGCTGATTTTATCGATTTAACAAGGAGCAGTGAGTTTGAGGATGCTGCTTTTCGGTCAAACTCTGCCAGCAACGACGATGCAAGCCTGCCCGGAACATCGATCAACGTCGCTTTCTGTTTGGGGTCGTCTTAGTTCACGTTTCACCACCAACCTGTCAGGATGGCAACTTATCGAAACTGTGAGAAATGCAAGTGCGACTAGAAAACCAAACAGAAAACAACAGTTTACTGCAAGACATGCGACGTTACGCTATGTTTTACATCGAGGAACTGCTTTGGCGCACGACACGCCCAAATGTAGTGCTTACAACAAAATGATTGTCAGGGAAGTTCTGTTCAATGCCTATTAGATGGGAGTACATTTTGTATACCTCATAATTTCTGTGATACCTTTTTTCTTTGTAGACAGAAGCGTGTCTTTACAAGCTCCGTTGAATTTTGTGTCGCAATCTTCAATTCGGGAACCTATATCCCTCGCATAACAAGCATCTCGTTCATAAAACTTCCATGCGTGAAAAGTTGATTCATTCTGCTTTTCGTTTGTGCATTAGATAAAATATTAGCTGCAGTACTTCCTTCAGCAAAAAAGATCGAGTGCAACCTATAAAAAACGCCCTTTTTCCGCGGCCAGGAAAGAGTTAAGCCCAACATTGCACGCAACAGCCTAAAACCTTTCAAGGCATCTTCAGTAGTAGTGGCGTGGTTAAGGGGGTAGGGTAAGGGGTGTGGTCAGACAACAACGTTGGTGCATGTCCGGTGATCCACTTTATTTCGCTCGAAAACATAAATTTTGCTACCCGATTTCCCAAGAGAATACCACCAATGTCACTTTCGCGAAAAAAAATTGCCTTCGTCAAAAAAATTCGGAAGTCTGCACTGAACCAGAACCACTGTTTGCGAATTGCACGAAAATGGCATTTTGACGAGATACTACGAAAAAACGATCATACCTGTTGATCTCAAACTTTTTCTTGGCATACTATAAATATCATTAATTTAGAAAATGCTGTTATATCGAAGTATTGAGGCCCTTATTTCAAGAAAAGAAACGCGAGTACGGCTTATCGCTCAATATTGCCCTAATTTCGCATTTTTTGCTGCACTGGTATGATTGTCAGTATGTTCAAAAATTTTCAGAGCGTTGCCACACATTACTTCAATAATTGTGTTTAGCAAAGCTTCAATTTGGGCTAGTTGGTACGGCATTTTAATGTAGATGCGCTGAGCGAAATGCACAAACGAGTAACGGAACAGTCCTCTCCTCTTGTTTCGTTACTCGTTTGTGCATTTCGCTCAGCGCATCTACATTGCAATAATAATTGTGCCAAATCTATTTATCGAGCATAGTGCGAAGCGCAGAGGAAAAATGCTTAAGTAAGGACATGTCTCCGAAAATGCAATATTTTGAAAATCGATTTAAAAAAAGGGCACCTTCCATTTTCTTTAGTCTCCCCGGAATTAAAGCCAAGCGCGCGTTATAGCCTAATCTGTCAAAAACATCTTCCATTATTTTTGCGAAATCGGAGTTACAAAGGCATCAAAGTGCCCGGATTGACACTGACGCCCAACCGCTTAAATGAGCGAACACATTTAATTTTACACCCCAGTCTAAAGTTTGGTAATCAAACAGGAAATAGGTACGACAAGCTACAGAGCAAAAATTGCACTACGTGAAGGCCAGGAGCTTTCTTATTGCACACGGAAAATTTCGCTATAACAAATGAAACAGATACCGAAATGTAAAGCTGAAACCAAGACAACCCATTAAGCTAACCATACTGCCTTAAGTGGGCCAGTTGGTATAGATTAATTGTGGACTCGGCGCAAAAGTACAAAATAAACTCAGGAAGAGTAAAGAGCACAAACAGCCACTGTGCTTGTTTGTGTTTTTTACTTTTCCCCTGTTTCGTATGCGATCTTGCGCTGTACCACAATATATGCGGCACTCGAATGCGTGCAAAAAGGTAGACATTAGGAATCACTCAAAATCCACTACACAAAGGACACGCATCTTTGCACACTGCGATAACGTCAAATTCTGTCTTCACAACGTTACTGAGGTGTGTGAGAAGGGAATATTAAGGAAAATGGCTCACCGCGGTCACTTCAAGTTCCCGCACAGCAAAGTCAGCCTTGAGCTCCGTTTTCTTTACGTTCACCGTGACACCTCCGTATTTTCCGTGTGTTTCTGGGCAGTACGTTGCCTGCAAATGGACTTTGTGTAGCTTCTGCCTTAGCAAGAACACTTCGGCTTTTATTCGAGTACATATACTGAACCCGCTCATTGGTTTGCCAATGTTAAGGCTGTTATACCTCCTACCTACGGGACGACTTTATCTTAGTAAGCAGAATAATGTGAATGCAGGCTGTGTGCCATATGTCGAGCACTATATGTTCGGGCTAGTTCCGTCATCAACCGCATTTGTAAAGCGCACAATATGACTTGTAAGGTTCCCCTGAGGTCAAGTGCGTGGACACTATTCCTCGCGAGTTTTACTCTCACCCTGCTTTGTTATCACGCATAAATGCCAACAATTCTAAACACACAACGAACGCTTTGTGAGCGACTCCCCATCGGGGGCAAAAGACGAAGTAAGGTTGTACTTACGATTTTCATATCCCACATGTCATACTTCGCGATGACCATCCTTGTTGCGCCAGGCGCGTCTACATTTATGTTAGTTTTTCTTGGTTCATTCGTTTTCTGCAAGTCTTAGACTAAGCGCAATGAGATATTGAGCGTCAAATAACTACCCGTGTTCACTGCTGTACTTAAAGTAAATGTTCTTAATTCGGACCAGACAACTTGCTGGGACAAAAAAGCATACGATACGTACACTTTGTTTTTCTGGTCTCATCGGCCATTTTGCTATCCCTTCATTTCCCTACTTAGACACACTTGATACCAGTCCTTACACTTTGCATGGTGCTATAAACAAGTGCGCGAAAATTACCTTGTATCACGACAGGCCCTCAATTACCCCTCCTTCAAAATGTAGAGATCCGACAATCATTCCCCATGGGACGGCATGAACATCACCCATGCCCTTTGCATTCGTTTTCATTTAATCTATTTACTTTCGTAAGACTAAGAATGTCAGCCATCGCAAGTTCGGCGATCCGTTGAACATGGCCCAGATATAATTTCTGTACATATAACCTATAATGCAATGCTGCTTTTTATTACAAAAATAAAAAGTACATAACAACATAAAGAGATGGCCAGAAACCATGTACCACTTCAAAGCAAACACGGATTATCCTGTGACTAAGGTAGGCAATGGGTGCAGCTATCTCACATTATATGAAAAACGCGGCGTAATAATTTGGTTTGTTGATGCCGCTTTTAGTTTGTAACTGCTACATGGAAGCATGACAATCAAATGAAGGCACGCTCACCAGGTGCAAGCTTTCCTACGTCTGGGTATTTTGCGCGAGCTACGATGTTTTACCGTCAATAACTTGATGCAACATACAATACCTTTACGCCTAGCATAGCTGCAACACATTGTAGATACATATGCCGAATTATAGCTCCTCGGCACACTTCGTTCATTTCTCATTGAGCTATTTCATTGGCCACATAGCTTTCTAAAAAGCGCTGTCATTGCAAAAAGCTGGCGCCGTGTTGCGTGATATATTTTTATACTTTGTTGGCTTTGTTTACCATGAAGAGAAAAGAGTCATGCAAAATGCAACTATTCGCAAACAGCTACATTGCGTGCTTTCGAACTCGCTCTCTGACGTTGTATATAGATATTTCTACCATGAATGAAGTAACCAAGAACGTAAGTAATTAACCGTTAGAAAATATTTATATTCGGAAATGCAGTATGTCTGGAGAAATGTACACATTCAATGGATTTAATATATTTGATTGGAGTCAATAAAAAAAACTGTTGAAGAACGGGGCGGAATGTAAAATTTTGCGTCCACACCAGTAACCGCTTGTGGCTCTAGAAGCCCCTTTCTGACTTTTCGCATACGCCCGGAGTGGTGGGTGGTGAGATTTGCCTGACACATAAGCTATTACGTCGCTCAGTGTAGCTTTTTGGGCTAGTTGGTTAAATGCAACAAAAGGTACCATAGAGCAAGTAGACAGGGACGAGGAAAACAAAACGGGACAAGCGCAAACTTTCAACTGAATGTTTATTCTTGGAAGTAACAGCATATGTCGATCCGTACAATAAGAAGGCCCAATCACCGCACATGAAAACCTACCGCATACAGAAAGGTGAATTGATTTGCAGTGAGCGCCACCGAAGGGCAGCTGTGACACAGCTATTACCAGCCCTCGATATCAGGGCGGCTTCAACAATCTCTCGCGTGTTTTGATCGGCATCCCTATACACAACGGTGCTCTCTTTTAACAAAGCTTCGCATCCACAATCATTACAATGTGCAGACACGTGATCATCCCGATATCGGCCCAACTTCTGCTTGTGTTCTCTTTGCCTATCGTTTAGGCATTTCCCCGACTGTCCGATGTAAACTTTCCCGCGAGAAAATGTAAAGCGGTACACCACGTTGTTCACACCAGAAAAATGGAGACTGATGTTTATTTGGACATGGAGAGCTCCTGCGGCGCCTCCTGTATTATCGTGTCTAGTGGCAGGTAGCTTAATGCTTTGGCGTTCTGGTGCTTCTTCCTAGTGCGATCTACGAGCTTGTAATCGTTACACCGACATTTCGATGCACCATGATGTCATTCGTGTGGCATCGGAGACTGCGATCATCACCACCAGCAAGGAGCGCGGCTCACCCGGCTGCGTGTTCGGCTCGTGAAACTCGCGCTACCAGTTAACTCAGGTTTGCTTTATTCCATGCTGATATAGAATAAAGTGCCACCGCGATGTTTCGTTAATTGAATGTCGTGCCTTATAACAATTCGTGGCGACGATGTCTGTCACATTGGCTTCTGGGGGCCCATAATAATACATAAGGGCGGGTGATCTCTTATAAATGTTCCTTTTCGGTCGGTAACGTAGTGGCGAAAGTGATCGTCTGCGTAGACGATGGCATCTCCTTTTTTGTCTCGTTCGGAATAACTCCTCTCTGTCTGCGATAGGGCGCGCGATGCGATAGCGATCGGGGCTTCCCATCCCTCGTCGTCCGCTTCGGAGAGAGAGATAAGATTCTTTAATGAAATGCCCGGAGAGGTTAGCCTGGTTTGTCGCCTGGCTTCGGAGAGGACTGCTCCCATTACTTATGGGGATGCGTCGTATGCTAGCAGTAGGCGAGTCCTTTCGTCGTAGTACCGCGGAACGGTGAACTTCCGAAGTAGCTTTTTAAAGGCAACAAATCACTTCGTGGCCTGGAGAGCAAGTCCATAGAACTTCTTTTTGTAGAAGATGGTATGGATCGCAGTATAGGTCGAACTTTGTCTTCACTGCAACAGATACCCTGTGCATTAGTTTGATGTCTAAGAAACTTTCTTTCTGGCACCGTAAAAATACGTTTTTCTTTGCTGAAGCACAAGTTACCATTTACTTGCATTTTAAGAAGAAGCTCCCAGCGTTCTGTGTACTTCATTGGAAGCGCCACCTTGAATAACATCGTCCACGCAGGCGCACACTCCAGGGACACCGCTCAGCGTAGACACCATAAATTTCTGGAAGGTTGCTAATGCTGCAGCTATGCCGAATGATAGCCTTTTGACTTTGTAGAGATCCTCAATGGTCCTTATCATGAGGAGTTCAGACGTTGCTTCCCTTACCTTCCGTTGTCAGTCTTGTTCTTATTCTAAGGCGCTGAAGATTTTTCCACCACGAAGCGTGCGAGAGACCTCTTCGTGCATGCGAAGTGGATACGAAGACGCTTTTGTCACCAGGTTGATAGTGGTCTGGTAGTTCGGTACCGTTCTTATGACGTACGTCGACGAGTGGTCTAGCCTATTCGGAATGTTGCGTCTTGTTCCTTCAGTCGGTCAAGCTCATTTTCGACTAATGTTCGTAAGGCGAAATGCACCGGCCTGGCATTCTGAAATTTCGGCAATGCATCTTCCCGCAGCTCCAGCGTGACTGGAGGTCCGTATACCTTCAAATTTCTTTCAACAAAAGTGCTTTGTATTTCTCCGCTGTTTCACTGTCGGGTAGCTGGGTGCATGGTTAACTCAGCCAATGATCAATCGAACAAGAGTAAACTGAATTCTGCCAAAGAGACTTTATCCGGGGGCGTGGACGACTAGCAAAGGTAGCTGATCGGTCCGACCTTTGCAGTAGATATCTACGTTGGCACAGCCCAGTAGTGGAAGGAAATGTCCGGACCACGTTCTCAACTGCGTCTTCCTTGAGAGCTGCTGCATTATCACTCCAAGTGGCGCGAAAAGTGTCCTCGCTGTTGAGCGTACATGCCGTCCTGTAGTTCATGTTAAGGTTGTTGTGGCGCTGTAGTACCATTATTTCTGTCACAATATTCGGTCTCGTGCAGAACTTCCCCACGGTGTTCAAGTCATATAGTGCCAATGACGTTACTGCATGTCCTGGTTGTATTTTTCGCGTCTGGCGCTCTTGTGCGCCGATGTTGTTATTTCGCTGCACAGCAGTTTTCGGCCGGCACTGGTCGCGCTTAGTGACGCAAGCCTTCTCAATGTCTCCACATTTTTGGCAAAAATGACGGGTTGTTATCTCGAATCAACGTCCCTGTTTATTGTGCATGTTGTCATATCACCAACCGCGTTGTGTCTTTTTGCTTGAATTCGCTTTAGTAGTGGAGCGGCGTGCCTGCGGACCGGTTTATGTACAAGCTCGGCGTTTCGTCGAATACCCCTCTGCTGGTGACCGGTGCTCTTCTCTGGCTAGGTGATGCCTTATGTTTGGCAGGAGGCGAGACCTGTCTTTGTTGTAGGCCTTGGTCACGCTGTCCGCACACAAAACGGTCTCGCATCAAAATGCTTCGGCGGCGTGAACGCTCGAACTGTCACCATGCCCTGAAGTGTCTGATGATGATGATGACGACGAATTCGCATTTTGATGCGAGACGGTTTTGTGTGTGGACCGCATTAATGGCGTTAGCAGTTGTGGTAGTTGATCCTCTTTCCTCCTCAGTCGCTGAAGTTGTAAAGGTCAGCGTCCAAATATTGCAGTCAGCGGCGAGCTTCGTGAGAGCAGCTATACGTAGGCACTCTCAGTTTCGCCTTCTAGTTGGTCTTGCCGTTGGAAGCGAGCTCGGCTGTAGGTCTCTGATAGCCTGTGTTCTTGCGGCGCAGCTAAGATATCGCCGTAGTCGACTGTTACTGGAGTGCGTGGCTGAATGAGGGCACAGGCTGTACCGTATGTAGGCTCCTCACACAGCGGAAGCAGCTTGACTCTCTTCATTACTGCGCCTGTGATGTTGTTGACCTGGAAGTAAAATTTCAGGCGTTAATCCGCGGTGAGCCGTGCAATTCGGGTAGCCATCTTTGGAGCCCGGATGGAGCCCTAACTTGTAGCTTGTCAAAAGTGTTGTCAGCGCAGTCCCAAATGCCAAATCCCTTCCCTTCCTCGTCCCCACTGTTATGTCCGGGTGCGTCGGTGGCCCATGGACATACGCATGGTTTGCAGCCACCCACGAACGATTGAGACTGTTTCATTGTCAATCCGATGCAGACGGTCGCCTAAAAAGCGTGGAAAGACGATTGCTACTCGTTTGTACCGAGCGGACATCTCGAAGTCGTTGCCCAAATCTGTCGTCCGCAGGTTGGCTGCACCGCAGAAACAAGTAGATAGCAAGAGCTCGCTTCCCACAATACATTGTGGGCTATGGCGCCGTCTACTTCAACTTCCGGTCCGAGACGCCGTGCCGCTGTGTTGCGTCGTCGCTTAATTTTCTCGTGTTCCACCTATCAGTTGCGGTTCGCTATTCTCGCAAATTAGTCCACAGCATCTGGGAGTGCTCTGCAGCTTATTTGAACAACAACTGCAATGAATACTGGACACAGTTATGAAAGGTGCGAACAAGCATTCCTTCTTTCATGCCGCATTAGCCTATACGGACTCATAGTGCTTCTGTTGTCGAGTGCTTTTCACGCCTGTTTTGTGCTATAAAAGACTTGTTCAGCGTCATAGTACAATCTAACATTGTACATATACATGTTTCTAACTCGTGAAATTATTACAATTTTTTGTTGCAAAGATATTATCCGGGTTCAATGTAGTGAATTGCATCAGTAAAATATTTCTTACTCTGAAGAGGTCTTGTAGATTCGTGGTTTTCATTTTTCGCCTCTGAATCTCGCTTCACTCAAGACTTCGTTCACTCGCGACACTCGAACTTATGTTTCAAGGCAGAGAAACAGTGCGCGCACAAGATGCATTCTTCTTGCAAATTCAACTAAAGTGCGTCGGCAGTTCACACTTGGCAGTCTCTGAAATAGCAAAGACATGTCACTCTACGTTTCAAATCAATGTCAGTCGTTCTACGCCATGGCCACGGTAGCAAAGGTATTCTGTGCAGGCGTTTGATTCGATCACCATGTTCGCCGCTCAGAATTTTTGACATTTGGCGAAAAGTGGGAAATCCAATATATGCGTACCAAATATACTGACTCGGTGCAATCGATCGCGCAGAGCACCTGTACTGCTGTCAGAAGTCCTTATAGATCTTTGCGACAGTACGCATGTTGACATTTTGCCCCACCTGCTAATACGTGTCAGTGATACTGAGGTAGCCACCACATGTGTTCAATAATAATAAATCAAGCTTATTCGGCAAAATATTACTGCGTGTTTCAAAGGACAACCGTGGCGGTCGCTGTTGCCGTAAAGCGACATGTTGGTGCGAAGGTGATTTTGACACCCTTTCCCTCCTTCTTGTACATTGGTATTTATGCTGTTACCGTGTGCAATAAACCTCAGTTGTTAGTAGCGCTGTGTCCTCGTGTCTTTCTTTTCGTCCTCGTGTTTCCCTCGTGTTCTCTTGCGCTGAAACATAAGATGAGTTACGGTGACCAGCTGCTGCGCACGATGTTCACCCCCTCGCCGCTCCCCGTCTTTCATTCACGACTACAGATTTCCACTTCTCGCCTCGTACTGTGAGACGTGAAATATTTTCTGTTCGTTGGCAAAAGAACTGACGAATACACACAACCACTGGACAACCAGTGACAATCGTGTCGCAGAAGGCTTGCGCTCCTATCACACTGAACAGAAGGCCGCTAGAGCCAGCGAAGAGCAAGCCTCCAACTAGAAGTGCTGTAGCGAATGACGCGCCTTTTTGCTGTCTACCTATTAAGACAGTAAAAGACTCGCTCGGGACCCAAGGTCTGCTTAGGACGCAACACTTGTTTATTTTTATTTTCTTTTAGGATGACCGCCTGTTGGGCGTGTTGGTATAGGTTCATGATGAAACAAGCGCAAAATATACGAAGACTCAGAAAGGACACAGGACGGAGTGCTTTCTGTTTTCTGATTTTCTGTTTCGAAGACGAAGGTTCCAAAATAAAGGAAGTGACCTCGACAAAAGAAGAGGAGCGTCCAGCGGCTAGAGTAGCCAGAGCAAGAAGATGTTTTACTGATGGATAACAAGGGACGATGCTCAACTCAGGGAAGGGCCCTTGAGAGCTGCGCTTTAAAATACCTGTGCTGTGACTTGAGAACGTTGAGCATGTTCAATGACATTCCTTGGGCTTACACAGTGCGTTGAGAGGTCCAAAACATCATCGTGGAGCTCTAACAGTGAGGTGGAGACTCGTGCTTTTAAATGAAATTAACAGTTGCAAGTCGTCCGCAGCAGCGCTGTGACTTGTTTAAGCACACGTGTCGTTAAAGAAGCTCCCACATAAAAAGTAAGGTTAAGAAAAATGAGATGCACATACCTGGTCTTCTTCGTCAGGTTCGGACAGTGCAACCACCTTGGAAACATTTTCTTGCCACACGATTTGCCAAAATACAGAAGTGTTTGTGCCGGCCGGACCTGAACCAAAGAAAAACGTCTCAGCTTCGTTCGAGGGCATTGCTGCATTGTGCAAATTCAGAAGAAATAGTGTCATGACTCACTTCTTGTTGCGATGTATCTCCGCGGATTTTGGAAATCCTAGAACGAAGTCCAAGGAGGCATTGTTAGGAATGGATCTTGGGCAATTGTGAGCCCACAAACCACGTATGCCACGTAAACACATATACCACGTATACACGCTAGTATAGCCTGTTCTCCAGGTGAAATGTAGGCAGTATAGATAATGAATCTTTACAAAAAATGTTCTTGTTCTCGATTAATGCGGGCACACGCGATGAGCAACGACGAGCATATGAATACATTATTGAAAGAAGCATTGCTCGGAGAAATGTAAGAAATATTGCTGGTATTTTGGTGACATATAAGCCAGGGGGCGAAGCCGGCGGGGGGGGGGGGGTTGTGGGAGGCTGAACCCCCCCCCCGCAAACATTTTTCGATTTTGCGCGTGTCTGTATACACGCACACATACAAATGCACGCACGAACATAAAAAAAGATGGTTGAACCCCCAGATTGTTCGTGGATGACTGCCTACTATATAAACAAATTTCTTCGCCAAATGACCATAAAAAGACAAACAAGACGCAATTTCACCTATTTTTACTTGATATAATGTTTCGGATATGGACTTGAATGCAGAAATTACTGTACTGATGCGTGTAACACGGAAAACATTCCCCAGCATTTTTTGTTATACTCTCTCGGCAGTATCACAATAACAGTGGAAGAAAAGTGCAAATACCAGGCCTCATACCAGGTTAGTGGGTCACCTCACATAACCAATATTTGTGCATAAGCCTTACGTGAATTATGGTTTTTAGAGCCAAAACTTACAAAGGTGCCACTGCAGTGTAAACTTTATCGCGCTGACAGTAGACGAAAGCTACGTAGAAGGAAGGACACGGGATAACGCAAGCGCGGACTATCAACTCCCCGTGTCCCGTGTCCTTCCCTCTACGCAGCTTTCGTCTACTGTCAGCGCGATAAAGTTTACACTATGAACAACCAACTGGCCCTTACCCTAGCTCTTCGTGCCAGTGCAGGCTGAATTAGTCGCTTACACTGCCTGTTTAAGGTCTCAGCTAGAATATGCTGGGACTGCTTGGGACCCACGCAATAACAAAGACATTAAGCAACTAGAGCGTGCTTCCCGTGAGGCACTTCGATTCATTTCTGCGAAATATAAAAGGGAGGACTCGCCCGCCCTTTTGATGAGCGTAAATGGCATTCAGGAACTAGAATTACGAAGAAAAATTTCGTGTCTCATTTTTCCTTACAGTTGCTTGACAAGAAAAAATAAATCCATCCTCCCCAAATGCTTCAAACCATCACGACCCGGAGGACCAGCCATACTCAAGAGCATTCAATTGCCCCATACTTGCAAGAACTAACAGTTTTAAATATAGTTTCATTCCGAGGACACTTGAGCGCTGCAGCAGATTTTCTAGTTATGTTGTCTAGTATAATAATTTTTCTGCCCAAACTCTGCATTATCGTTCTTTTTTATTAATTTGGTGGTGTTTGAATTTGTACAACTGCTGTACATGGTTTAATGGCTGTCTTCACAGGAGTGCTGCTCTTCCATCTTTTGCTTCATCATGTGTATTGAGCCGCTCCTGCTTGGGCCAAAACATTGGCTCGCAGTATCTTTAATAAAAAAAAATAAATGAAATACATAACATAAATAATTTTAAATATCTAAAAAACAGACTCAGAGATAGGGAGATGCTCGCCCCTTCCCTCTCCCCCAAGCAAATGGGGGGAGGGGGAGGGAATGCTAGTATATGGTGGAATGTAAACCTCTACTTGGCACAGGCGATGAAGACTAGAAAAAGAATACTTTATGCGTAATTGTGATTACATTTTAACAATGTTTTTGTCGCACAAGTGAGTATTCTTTTTAACAATCTTTTTTCATCATTCTTACATTACCTCGTAGCGGTACAAATAACAGAAAATGTTTACAGCATATTATTGTTTAAATGCATCAGATGGTGGCGTAGGCAGAATTTTTTTTCGGGGGTGGGGTGGGGAGGGGGTTGGGTGAGTGCAACCATCCTTTAGTCGTTCGTGCTCGTGTTTCTATGTGTTCGTCTATATATAAACATGCAAAATTAAATTTGTGGGCTGGAAGATGGGTACGTTCGAACACCCGCCTCACCGGAACGAGTCATGGAAAGGAAGATGGTAGGTGAAACCTTAAGGACAAGAAGAGAGCAGAGTAGTTCAGAGAACGAACTGGTGTTAATGATATATTAGTCGAAATCGAGAAGAAGAAATGGGCAGGGGCAAGCCGTGCAGCGCATAGGCAGGATAACCACTGGCCATTAAGAGTAACTGACTGGATTCCAAGACACCTGATTGAGGGTGAGGCAGAAAGTTAGGTTGACAGATGAGATTAAGAAGCTTGCGGGTATAACGTGGCTGCATCAAGCACAGGACCGGGTTGATTGGCGAAACGTGGGAGTGCCTTTGTCTTGCAGTGGGCGTAGTCAGGTTGACGATGACGAACGCCCCCCTTCCGCCTGCACCAGTGACACTAGACTTGTAATGTATACAGGAAAAGCCGAACTTATAGTCCAGGATTTCTTATTTAGAAGAGTGTTGCTGTTTTTATGAAATATAATTCGAGCTTCAGGCCTCAAGAGAAATTTTTTACGAAACTTCTTAGCAATGGCAGATATTACTGTTCTTAGCTGTCTTCTTCAATCGGGTGAACCCATTTTGTTTTGTTTGGGCCTTTACCCTATTTTTATGCTAAGGTATTGTTGACGTAAGTATGAGTTTTCTTCAGCGTAGATAATGTACGCAACTGAACTAGTTGTTGCCTGGGGATAAAGATGTTTGCACGCATTTTTATGATTATTTTCCCGAATAAGGAATGAGAACGATAATTCGTCATGAGAGGAATGACCGCCGTAGAAAACAAAGAAAGAGTACAAAGTACGCACATGAAATGTTTCCCTTCATTAGGCTAAATTCACCGTCTGTGGTGTTACTAATGAGCTTACAAAATTTTCACAGAAGTTGACCACGTATATGAAGTTCTTACCGGTATGTAGCTTGCATCGATGCCGTCAAGAACGCCTTCCTTTGTCATGAGAACTACTGAATGGTCGGCTAAGTGGAGGCAAAAAACAACAAATTACTAAGACCAGTCTTCTTTTCCTGAGCTTGATAGATCCGAATCTTTAGAGCGGACATAACTGAGTGTTGAATTCATGCTAGAATAGTTATTAGGGACCAAAAAAATCACAGCATATCCACGGAGTGAATGATGATGAGTGGGCGAAGCTGCGGAGGTTCATCGGTAAACCGTGAATCTTCCGTGAATTCTGCCCAGTACATCATCACCGACGTGAGGTCGGGCGCGTTTATACTAAAGGTTCGATGAGTTATGACGACTTGCAGCTCACTTTAATTTTACATGTACGCTGTGAATTTTCATTTTTTAGAAAACCATTGCTTTAGAAAACATCTGGCGTCTTTCGTTAAGCAGCTGGCGTCTTTTCGTTTTGCTTTAGAAACATCTGGCGTTCTTCCGTTTTGCTTTTACAAAACATCTGGCGTCTTTCGTCGGTTTATTTCATCAATCAACGGCGTTTTGAACAAAATTTTTATTGTTTAATCACGCACAGGAGAAATCTCATCAGGCACTACCTTGGAGGTAAAGAATGGCTGCTAATGGGAATGAGAGACAGAAGAAGTCGGCTTTTAGCTACCGCTGCGAATTTTTTATTGTTCAACAACGCACAGGAAAAATCTCCCACCGGCACCACCTTGGAGGTCAAAGCGTAATACTGGTTACGCACTACGACTACGACTACGAGGGACGAACGGGTGCCGCCTTAAGGAGCTTCGCCCCTAAAAACAAAACAAAGACATAAATAACACACCGACGTAACCGACGAAATGTATGTTTCCTTGTCTTCAGTTTTACGAGCCTTATTAACTATACTAGTACTAACTAGCACAAGAACGAACCCTGCTACACGAATTCTCACCCGTAAACACTTTCAAACATTAAACGCCAATAGCGTCACGCCCCAACATTACTGTAGAAGACACATTTGTGTAGAGGCTTCGCAGACATACTTCTACTTCTATGTTTCTGTCTTAATGTGCATTGCCACATAGGTTGACTAGCATTTCCCACGGAGCCTGCGTGTAGCGTGAATTTGTGTCGTACAGGCTACGTTATGTGTGCAAAAATATTGGAGCACGCTCTAGAGCGTTAATATACACCGTTAGCTTGTCCATTCATTCTCTTCCACACTTCGCTACTCGGCGGACACCTCAACCGAGACGTGAGGGAAGGAACGTCTGTGATAGTGGCATTGGTCGGTGTAAACTTTCAAATATAATTGAATAGTACCAACTGCGCCCATATTTTCAAAATCGCAATGTAGCGAAGCGGCCACCACCCGTCTTTAGGGTAATACGGGCACTGTGTGGATTCTGTGGCCGACGACGATGGTAATACGTTATGGCTGAGACGTTTGTAACGGTTGGGAAGAAGCCACCCTGTCCCTATGTAATTCGCATGGTATGACACCTGCTGTGGTTCCACGCTTTTGCCACACAATATGACCTCTGCTAGCGATTATCATGACGCCTGTATAGAATGTTTTTACGAAGCTGTTTCAAGCAGTGTCGTGGCTATATGGCCAAGTACTTCACTGTCACGCAGAATGCCTCATTTACATTCAGGCTGGATCCGGGATTTTATTTGTTTGCATTCATAAAGATTTTTCACTCATGGACACAGTATTTTCTGCGGCACGGGCTGCTTAATGCTATCGCTAAAAATGAATATACAGTGCAATAAATTGCTAAGATAAGCTGATCGGCAATTCTTTCTTGTGCGGGAGTAGTGGCTTTAGAACTGTAGGAAGCTCGGTTTCGCGGGGGCAAGAAATTCTCATGTTCACAGCTTGAGCACAGATGGTACACTGATGTTTATTCAAAAGTGAAAACAGCATTTTCGATTGGCTGCGCAGGTATTAGCATCGGGAGAGCTGCCTCAATATCAGGAAAGAGAGAGGCATAACAAACCGAAGGTGGGTGGAACCAGCAATCTAATATGCGGGAGGAACTTCCCCGTAAATCACTAAAGCAACGCATGGGTCCGCTGACGGGTCCTTCACTCTTCGTGGAACGACAGAAAGGAGAGAAGAGCAGCTACGACAGAACTCAAGAAAAAAGCATTCTTCAGCTATTGTAATGACGATATGACGTCGAAAAAGCGAGGAGATGTTGTAAAAAATGAAAGCCAGTTCCACGCGTGTGCAATCTGCAGTAAACGCGGAGCTGGTAATTAGGCGCCACCACGTGGCGAACGTAGACTGAGTTCTTTATCTTTTTCTACATTGCCCTCCCTCCTCCTAACCCTCACGTCACTCCTTGTCACCCTCACTTTTCTTTCGCACCCATTGCATCAGGGCTGGGCAAAGATAAATTTAAACTGTATCGCCATACGACACAAGATACTTCCCGAATTATTGTATCCGATACGACACTTCCCAATGGCATCTTAATATACTTCGATACATTGGAGAATTTGCTATTATAGATTCATATAATGAAGCAGCAAAGACCTATGTACAAAAGCGTTTACTTGAAAATTTCTTGACTGCGACCAAGTTTGCGTATTTTAATGTAATATATGTTTGCAACCCGAAAGCTCTGTCCTTCTTGCTCAAAGCATACTAGTTTCATTCCAAAACAACTTATTGGGATTTGTTTGGCTGCTGAACATGCGTCTTGAAGAATCCTCCTCACGATGGCGCAAATGCCACTGTGCCGTCCTGTCTTGTCCGTGAGCGTATTACCGTTTTCGCAATACCGCATCCCCCGACAGACGTAGAGGAGTAACAACGGCGTTAGCGATATTTTTTTGTGATGCATCGTGTGAAGGCGATAACTACACAGTGAACGCTCACAATTGATTGATGACATGACACTGGCAATAGTTTTTATATTCTACTTATTTGCTGGTGCAAAGCGCTTGTTAGCAACATACTCACTACCGTGTAATACTTTACGATTTCTTCTCCGAGAGGACTTGTGCCGCCCAGAAACGTAATTCGTATCCTAGTGACATAAAGCATCGCAGTATCTCACTGCTAATCACACATTGCCACTTAATTCTAGCTCTGCGGACCTGCGGATTTGTAACAATGAAAGAAAGACTTTACGGTGACCTAAAAAAAGAAACACGAATATGTCTATGTGAAATAGCAGGGCGGTTCCGTATTTAACAATCATAGTGACAATCACAGTGAATAAGTATACATGTTGTTTCACGTAAGTAGAATCAAATACTTCAAGTAGAAGTAGTCAACCGCGACTGAATGAAACCAACGGCATATGGTTTACCATCATCTGGCGCTCGGTGCAGTATTTTTTATTGTTTAATTGGTTAATTTACAAACACAATTATGCAACATTTTTAATATTCACTTTAGTGCTAAGTGTGCTTTGTCACGTCTAGAGCGAATTGACCGATCCAGCTTCTTCCTTTTTTTCTTCTTCGTTTGCGACGTACATGCTGCGTGGTAATATATCTGGCTTTTAAAGAACGCCAGCGAAATATGAAACAAAGCTCTACTCTCAACTGACATCATATGATGCGTCACTCGTTCTATCGCTTCTCAGGGACGATGGCGTTTGCTTGCCGGGTGCGGCAGCCAGCAATATCGACGCACTGTAAACCCGATGCATAGAGCAGCAGCCGCTCATTTCGCCTCGGTCCACGCGTGGGTTGTTGCGCTCGAGGCAGGCTTGAGAGCACTGCTGTACGGTAGCGCACGAGGGCAGACACGCAGTCATCTCCGGCTCTCTTTAAACGCTGGAGAAAATCACTACGCAGCATGCCCGCTTCCACGCTTCCACGATCGGTCCTTTTGGAAAGCCCTCTACAACGTAACGAAACGCACATGGCCCTAAATTGAATATCATAAATGTTGCATAATTCATCTCAGTTAATTAACAACTTAAGCGATATATGAATATGCTCTAACGAGAGCCAGATGACGATAAACAATGTCGTTGGCTTTATTCAGTTGAGGTTAATCACTTCTTTGTAAATATTTGGTTCCAGTTACGTGAGACACCCTGTATAAACACGATACAGACGGCATCCCTAAAAGCTATGACAACAGAGCGTGATGTATCCTCAACTGAGATGTTAAGGTCATAAAATAGAAAGCTCCGTTTTTATTGAAAATAGCATAAAAGGGTCGCGTGGGGACGCTCAAGAGAAAAACGGAGTACTTGGTATTATTTTTCTCAAGTCCCATCCCTAACAACCTCAGGATTTTTTCATATAATTTTCATTATTATAATGCAAACTGCATTTTCTTATTTTACTAAACCGTCGGCAGATTTTTTTGTTACGGTATACTCTAGGCACGTTCAGATTATTTTACCTTTGTCCTCAACATCGCCTTAACATAACAGCAAACTCACATGGAATGTAGACATGTAAATAGTAGCAATGACGCAGACAGTTCCACTTCCAGGACAAGTCCAGTTTATAGGGTATAAATACACTTTATATACCCTATAAAGTGGATGGGAGGATGACCGCCGCCGTAGCTCAGTGGTGGAGCATCGGACGCGTTATTCGAAGGTCGCAGGTTCGGTCCCTGCGGGCGGCAAGTTATCTTTTCGTCCACTTTACTTTCTTCACATTTATATTCTGAATACTACAGATAACACCCCCTATACTTTCCTTGGCGTTATTGTCTGTTAGTTCTCAATAATATTGTGAAAAACGAGCCCTTAAAAGTAATCTTCTTTCCTTCATCGCATGTAAGTGAAGCTTATATCCCCGAGATCTTTCATATCGCTGATGTGTGAAAGCAGCGCGACGCAAAGCAACCCCATTCTTGCATTCTTGAGACTGCAACGAACCACTACGCGAGACAAACTTCGATAAAGACACTTTACCGGCATCGGAATTTCAGCGGATGACGCCGTACGCATCGGAGTACGCAACAAAATGCCGTCGCTACGAACAAATGACACCACACCGACAAAAGGAAAAAACTGCTGAAAGATTGCACTTAAATCGCGCAAAGCTTGGCACAGTGAAGCACTGGCTGGGCACCTATTTCTCTATTTCTCTACATTTCTCTATAGAGCTTGGCGGCACCACCACCTTCACCACCTTCAAAGATTACAGAACGACCATGAAGACAGGCAACTTTTTGTTATCCGTGAGGTTGCACGTGAGGCCGGCATTTATCATTGCTTGTGCCCCCGTTCCCTAAACCTAAAGCTTGTTTAGGCTGAAGAACCAATCAACGTCTCTCATAATCATGTCGTGCTTTTGGGACGTTAAACCCTTCCCGTCCCCCAAGAAAAAAACAGAAAAATAAAGAACTAACCGTGCCTTTTATGGTAAGTATATTCATTCCAACGTATACACAACGGCCGTGAAAATACTTAATAAGAACTTGTTATTGGGCGAGTTGGTGAGTACTTAACATCGTGGTTTAGCGCTAAAGAAAGACAGACACATGTGAGAGACAGGACAGGCGCTACTAACAACTGGTTTATTGCAAGGTTTGCAATGGAATAAATACCACACTGGTGCGCAGACGTGACGAACGCGTAACAAGACGTCACCACTTATCAGGCTACAGGCATGTGTCATCAAAAAGCCTAATCTCATTTCTATACAAGCAGATCGATGTGTCGCTAACACAGTTAGTACCTTTTTTCTTTATATGATACGCCTCCCAGAGTTCGCGGGCTGATTTGTTCCAGCTTCTTCCTAGAATCTTAGCCTCTCGAAATATCGGCTCACACATGCATTTTCGGCAGTGGGACGAAAGATGGGCCCCATCTACTTTCTTTAGATTTTGCGCATGCTCCCTTAACCGGTCATTAAGGCATCGGCCTGTTTGCCCTATGTACGACTTACCGCAAGACAGCGGTATGTCATAGACCACTCCTTGCACGCATTTCACAAAGGGCGAGGCATGCTTCTTTGAGCACCTTTTATTCTTGCAGCCCACCTTTGTTGTGCGAGGGCACAGCTGTGCAAGCTTGTTAGGCGCCGAAAAAACAAGCGGGACCCCATGCCTATTGGCAACCTTCTTCAGGTTGTGCGAAACCTTGTGCACATACGGCACAACTTCAGGTTTCTTCCCCGGTGCACCCTCATCCGCTGTTTTTCGCTTGGCGCTGCCCTTCAGTTTTCGGAGTAGGGCCTCAGCCACCGCCATCAAGACCGGTCCAGGGAAACCCGCGGACAATAGTCTTTCCAGTTGTTTCACAAAGGCCGCTTCTACTACATGTGAACACGACTTTCGCAAGGCCGATTCCAGACAGGATATAGCGATGCCCCTCTTAACAAGCTTTGAGTGGGCAGAGTCATTGGGTAAGAGTTCCTTTCGTGCCCTAGGGGAATACATCCAACATGTGTGACTCTTACAAAAGCGCAAATTAAGATCTAAAAACTGCAACATGTTCCTTTGGGGCAGCTCTCGCGTGAACGATAAGCCTTTTCCATGCTGTTTAAAAAGGTTGATCACTAGGTCCACCTGGTCTCGGTACTGCACTGTGCTACTGTCGCTTAAAATAATCAAAAAATCGTCCATGTATCTAAAAACTTTTTTAACCTTATGGCTTAGAACCTGCTCAAAGCATTGGTCAATGTTAGCGAGAAAAATGTTGCATAAAATTGGCGCCACGCACGACCCGATGCAAATTCCCTTGTCTTGCAAAAAATGTTGCTCATTAAAAGAAATAAAAGTGTTCCTGAGGTAAACGTCTAAAAGGGTTAAAAAATTCTCTACCGTGAGACCTGTGCTGTTTTGAAAGGGAATTACACCATTCTCTTCTATGCACGCTCGCACGGCATTAAAGAGGTGGGCATGGGGGACGGAATAGAAGAAGTCTTCAACATCAATAGAAAAGGCTTTGCCAGAGCACTCGTTATCCTGAAGGAACTTTACAACCTCATCAGAATTTCGGGTATAGAAGGGAACCTTTATCTGGAGGCTGGTAAGTGTACCTAAAAGGAATTGACTAACATTTTGTTGCCAGGTGCCTCGCTCACTTACGATCGTCCTGAACGGCACTTCCGGTTTGTGCGTTTTTGCCCTGAAAAAGACTGTCAACGTGTTACTTTTACTTAAGGGAGCATGTGCAAAATCTAAAGAAAGTAGATGGGGCCCATCTTTCGTCCCACTGCCGAAAATGCATGTGTGAGCCGATATTTCGAGAGGCTAAGATTCTAGGAAGAAGCTGGAACAAATCAGCCCGCGAACTCTGGGAGGCGTATCATATAAAGAAAAAAAGTACTAACTGTGTTAGCGACACATCTATCTGCCTGTATAGAAATGAGATTAGGCTTTTTGATGACACATGCCTGTAGCCTGATAAGTGGTGACGTCTTGTTACACGTTCGTCATGTCTGCGCACAAGTGTGGTATTTATTCCATTGCAAACCTTGCAATAAACCAGTTGTTAGTAGCGCCTGTCCTGTCTCTCACATGTGTCTGTCTTTCTTTAGCGCTAAACCACGATGTGAAAATACTTACATGGCTGGATGTTCCCTTCGCTAGTCTGCGACCTGTTATCGGGCTTTGCACTGGCGGCTGCCGGGTGTAGCACTGCATTTGTCAGCGTCTGCAGGATGGAACACTTTCTGAACAAACCACAGCAAGGGCGCGGCATCGCATAGCGACGGCTAATAGTACGTAGTCTCATAGAACGTGGTAACGTGCAACATGTGGCACTGGTATGTGGTACATGTGGTACATGTTGCACTGGTATCTGGTACATGTGGCACGGTATTTACCGAAAGTGAGCGATGAGGTGGTGCATGCATGTTCAGCATTTGCAAATATATATCCATTTGACGAAGGCATACCCTTATACTGTGTTGGAGAAATTTCTAACTCCACGGTACCTTTCAGAAACAGCACTAAATCCACAGTATTTGCTGGCCATGCAAATATGTAAACAGAAATCTCGTAGCCATTGAGCCGGAATATGCGCGAATCATGTATCGCCACGCAATGTTGTTTTAACACGAAAGTGTTTTATGCCGGGGTCCACCAAGTACATCCGTCACGGATGTGACGTTGATAAAATGGACGCCAATGGGTGAGAAAGAAAAAACCAAGAAAAAGATACCCCGCTGGGAATCGAACCCAGGACGTTGCGGCCGCGACGGCAAGCGCCCGACGCACTACCGACTAAGCTAACTCTGAAGATGCTGGACACGGCGCGAACGCGCCTTATATCTTTCACACATTCTCTTTCGCGGCGGGCGGCGCGGGGCGGTGCCGCCGTCTGTGAGATGTGACATGAAGTAATGCTTCACGATCGACACTTACTAGCGCTTACTCCGAGATTGCAGGCGATATCGGAGGTCATGTTTAAAGCGTCTCGATACCAGAGAGGTAGACTGGCCGCGCTGGCGTCGCCGAGGCACCCTTGACGCAGTTACGTTGTTACGTTCTTTGCCTTTCGCTTCGTGTTAGCGTGCGTCGGCTCATCGTAGTAGTGCACCTTCCACATGCACTAACGAGTTTTCTCCGCCGCCGACTGCTTCAACTGCGAGAGCACCGACTAACAAAACTGCTGCAATACGCGTTGCAGAAAGGACGCGATTTCGACGGGCGAATGTCGTGCCTTGGTGGAGCGAGAGCAGCGCCTGCGAGACAGAGGCTTGCGGGACGCACGCGTTTGCGGCTCAGGCTACGAACCTCTACCTCCCGTGTTGCTGAAGCGCAGTGTGTGTTATGTATGCATGAGCACAGGCGTCGGCTACCCATTACTAGAAAGCGCACACCGTGCCGTTTCTCTCCTTAATTGACGACGCTTTGAAGAAGTGCATACCGGGTACCAGTGTTGATTATGAGCTTGTTGATATCATCCTTACGCGGGATTCACGATTCGCTGTATCCAAATATATGTTCACAACGTGAGCTACCACAACGGTTTAATCATGATCATGGGCGTTAGTTTTCGCGATAGAGATATGCTGTCAACATAGGTGCATCCGCGTCAAACGGTGCTCTGCCAAACACGAATAGACATTGTACAATATCTCGTATATCACTACACAATAAGGACTACTTCTGTGAAGACACGTTTCACTTTCGTGTTATACCGGTTCCTATGACGGAGGGATCAGCCATGTTTTTTCTATATTGTGGCGTTCGTTTATAGGGCATAACGAGCGGGTGCTTACACGTTACCAGAGAGAGCGCAAGAGCTATGAAATAATAAATGTATTCAATACGTCTCCCTACGATGCTGATGCTCTTGGTACAGCGCACCGGAATGTTTTATTCGTTTGTTATTGCGAAGTTTGCTCGGTGCATTAGGGCGATGCATTCTGTATGTACCTATACATGCGTGTGTGTGCGGGTGATGGTATTTTGTGGCGATTGGCACTTTGAGGAGGTTTACAGTGAAAATGTAATCACCTTAGCAATAACGTTTGATGTACGTGAAGGTTTTTAACCTCGTCCCCATTTCTTTGTGAAGACAGGCGTGTACGATGACATGCTACGTGCGGTGACGACACTCCAATGCAATCTCAACGTTTACTGACGCTGCTCCGTTCATTTCACTGTGCACGTGCACGGCCCTCGCGTCGCGATGGAAATGAGAATTCAAGGTGAACCTTCACGCAGTACAGTCAATCCATCAGGAAGGAACGAAACGAGTCCCGAGTCGCTGGGTCTATTCCATGGAGGAAGGAAAAAGGCAGGGGGAAGCATTACGTCACGCGATTGAAGCCCACCGTGTCGGCCCAACTCGTGGTCAAAACGTCAGAGCGCGCGGTAGGTTTTAGTACTACCGGTGGTGTTCTGTTTTTGAACCTCCTCCGTGAGCGGGCCGGTCTGCGCCGAACGATCGCGCTTTGATTAAAAGCTACCGGGAACCATACCCGAAGTCTCGGCAAAACCTCATTTCTTGCGTGATCTTGACGCAAAAGGTCACGTGTTGGGCCGACACTGCTAGCTTCAACACGAGTTGGCTTGCCAAGGCTGGCTGCGTGACGTAATGCGCCCTCCTTTCTTTTTCTTTCATCTATGGTCTCTTCCAAGCACTCGTCCTGGAGCCATCATAGCATCTAGAAATATTGCCCCCAACTAGACAGATCTCTGTAGAAAGGCTTACACATATCGACTCTACAACGTAAGCGGCATTCCTTTCTGGAATAACGACAACAGCCGCCTATATTGTGGCCCTGCAGGACGTAGGCCACCACCAATGATCTCCGTCCGCCGCTGTGGTCTAGCGTTTACGGTGCTCGGCTGCTGACCTGAAGGTCGCGGGTTCAATCCCGGCTGCGGCGGTCGCATTTCGACGGAGGCGAAATGCTAGAGGCCCGTGTACTGTACGCTGTCAGTGCATGTTTAGAGAACACCAGATGGTCGAAATTACCGGAGCCCTCCACTACGGCGTCCCTCATAATCATGTGGTGTTGGGACGTTAAACCCAATATAATATTATTACGAATCGTATCCACTTTATCTTTATCTTGAGCAAGTTTAATGTATTTTATGTGTCTGATCTTTTCCAATTTCTTCACCCTACATGCCTGTGCCGTCTACGGCTGCGTTTTTCTTCTTTTATACTTACTACGTAGCTCTAGCTGACCACCAGTTATCTGTCCTGCACACATCACATTAATGAAAACCAACAGATAACGACGCAAAGGAAGCTATAGGAGACGTTAATTGTAATGTTTCAAATGCATTGTAGTAATGACGATCTAAATGGGAAGAAAGTAAAGTGGACGAAAAGACAACATGCCGCCAGCAGGGACCGAACCTGCAATTTTCAGATACCGCGCCCGATGCTGTATACTATACCAATTGAGCTATGGCGGAGGTCGCCCTCACTTCCACTTTACTTGGTAATAACGTGCACGCGCACCTGGGAGTGTGAGTCAGCGCCGCTCGTATCTTTTAACGCGACCGCGTTAAAGAGCTCGTTTCGCAGAACTTCCGGTGTCGGCATGGGCGGTAGTGTCGGCGTCGCTTGTTGTGAGAGAAAATCAGCTTGTCCGTGACCGAGAAATCGAGGAATATGCAAATATAATAAATAATGAAAAAAACCAGTTCAAGTGAGAATCGAACCCAGGCCTTCCGCGTGACAAGCGGCTGTTTTACCAGAGAGCCACACCATTGCTTGAAGCTGCTTTGGAAAAAAACACCCTATATGAACGTCATGCAGTGGGACGAGTCGTCTTACCGCATGTAATATTGCTTGGCAGAAGCGCGGAATCACGCCAAGCGTCAGCACATGTGAATTACGCAACGAGTGGGTGTTTTAAAGGCCCACCCATCACAAAGCGCTCAGACTTATTTAATTATCATCAACAGCCAAAGCATCAACAATGTGAGCAGCTGCGTATCCTATCGAAAATTCTCATATGACACATATGCCTCATATCCAATAATCTCGTATGAACACATATGAATCAAATGTTTTCTCGTATGATCATACGAGATTATTGGATATGTGTCATACGTGTCATATGAGATTTTTAGGCAGGGATATGTTGCTTCACGGAAGCGTAGTAGGCCCTTTGCTGATTCGCAAAAGGAAGAATTATGGCGCAGTGGGCACTGCGCAGCTGTACTTGCAGTGGGCATTCTACGACACCTTGAAACGCCCAATGTTACACGCACAGACGTTCGTTTCCCTGGGGCACGGCTGAGACATGCACGGAGAACTGAACCAAGGCTAGCAGTTGAGAAGGCCATGCACACGGGGCCCAATTACGCTATCGCGTTCTACTCTTGAAGGCGAAGCTCAAGGATCCTCCAAGGTTTTTCGTTCACTTTAATTTATCCACATTTGTATAGTAATTACTACACTACAGTTAAAGCAGTACAATTAACGTGCCATTTACCTTTCTTGGCGTCATTATCTGTTAGTTTTTATTGCGCTGTTATCAACAAGGAAACGAGCCCTCGAAATTCCCCCTTCTTTCGTTCTACACACATTACATGGCTTCACCGGTTCCTTAATTTCAACTACCGCTGTTTGCTCTCTGACGCACTCCGATGCTTTTCTGTCTGTCTGTTACGCCCGTAGTTTTCCGTTCCGTCACACTCTACGTCGCCCTTCATTGGTTACCAAATTCCGCTTTTATCCTCCTAATTTTTGTACAGTATGTTAGTAAATGCACGATTCAATGATTATGGAATCCTCGTAATGGTCTCTCAGCAACAAATCGCACGAACGGGCAGCAGTACGAACATATCGCCTGCGTATGAAGAACCCGTCGCCTTGATGCATCACCTAGGCACCAATGCTGCGACCTAATTCTCCAGTGGAATATTCTTGTGCTCCTGACTACACGTGCCTGGCGTCTACACGTGTCCTAAGCTGCACCATGAAATTGGCACAAAAGATCAATAAAGTTCAGCAGTGCGACTAAATGGAAAGGTAGCAAACGCTGCCAGCGCCGCCGTATTTGTTCGTACCGTTTCAGAGGATTTCAGAATATAGATGCGGATTCATTTGCTGTTACTGTAGCCGCCGAGTTCGTACAGTGGTTACGGTGGTAGGGTTTTGACCTGAACAACGCGAGTTAGTTATTCACCGTGGCGGTTGCATTTTACGTTGGCGAAATGCTAGAGGCCCGTGCACTGTGCCACGTCCGTCCATGTTAAGGAACCTCATGTGATCAATATATACGGAGCCCTCCACTGAGGCGTGCCTCAGAATGATATCGTGCTATTAGCACAGAAAACCCCAGAACTTCTTTAGTCGCTGTTACTGTTTCTATTACTTGAACGAGGGACATTACATTTGAATACTACGATTTTAAGATTTTTTCAAAAGTGTGCGCATTGACATTTCTTAGGATCTCGTTAGATAAAAAAATTTGAGGCCTAATAAAGAACGCTTTTCATTCGCAGTTGATATTTCTCATTGGTATTCATTAATGTAAGGCAATTAGCTGAACTTTTCTGAAAAATATAGCGAGAAAAACGTGGGCAGCTAGCGCTAGAGATGTAATTCCAGCCTAGATTATAAACAAGGGCTTAATTAGCGAAGCCATAATTAGCATTACATTAATTGCCAGAAATAATTGGCGTGTGCTAATTATCGAGGTCTTAATTAGCACGATCCACTTTTTTTCTGTGCCTGTCTGTTTTTTTTTCTCTCTATGTGTTTCTTTCTCTCCTTTCTCTTCCGTTTAGCTGTTTATGTTCTTTTCTCTTCGTTTTCTTCAGAAGGCACACGCATTGAAGAAACGCCTACATTGCACATCTATCAGATCAGCCTCAATGGGCGTGCTGACCACAGGCTTTACTATCAGCCAAGTTAATAGGCGATGCAGAAAAAATACACCATAATTATCCTCATTTATGGAATGTACGTCGCCAAGTGCAAACTGTTTATTAAGAGGCGATCCTAAGATGAAGAAGAGGACGAAGAGAGTGCGCGTCGCCCCAGTTATTGTGTTGCACGCGCCAGGCGCAGCTTAATTTTCTGGTCACGCGAAACGGCGGAACGAAATATAGGGCCCGAGTCCAAAGAATGTCAACATGGTAGCGGCGGATAGATATTTTTTGCATACCTTGTATTCGAGTAGCAGTGTGCCTTCAACAAGAGCTTGTGCCACGTATTCACGCAAGTCCTTGATAGGCACGGGATTCGACAGCCCAGTCGGGTCTGAGACTTGAGCAGCTGCAGGTGATGATTTGCTATCCATTGCAACATACTCGTTCATCTCAGCACGCTGCTCCTTAGGATAGCTTGCTGGTTGTGACTCCTGAATGGCTGAAACGCAGAGGTCCGTGCAAGGCTTATGGTTAGGTTTCTTTTAATATACAAAAGGGGCAAGAAATACAGTTCACAGGTGATTCCTCAAGTAGTTCCCGTGGTACTGGAAGTGGGGTTGCCGTAAACAGTATCTGATGAAAGAAAAACATGCATGCATGTTCTGAACAGTTTTGTAGCTATGCACGTATTTTCGTGCGAGGTATAACTGTTTATTATTATTAAATTGGCTAACTTAGGCAGGAATGGTCACCGCGGTCAGTGCATCGTAAAGTTGCAATTAGTTTTGTTGTTGTACAGATTATTTAATTCACTGTTATAGCGCCAAGTTGAGGAATGGAATGTACGTGATTGTCATTTTCTGTGATAATAACGATGCTTAGAGAAGCGAGAGAGATAAAACGACAGGCGGCGGAAAGATGAGAAACTAAACAGGATGTCGGCAAACACGGCGCGATGATATGCCGCTAGAGGCCTTCGTGCACATGCAGGCGCGAACCAGTATTTAAGAGATTTCCGCAGTATTGTACGTAAGCCTTTACTTCGCCCTACAGGGTGCTCCAGCTATCGCTAGCCAGAGTTTAAAAATATGACGACGCACTCCATGACGATGCGACCAAATGCATCTTACGGACTATTTCATTGAGTAAGTCATACTATTTTTCATGTTGAGCTGAATTGCTGAATTGAGTAGGATTAATTAAAGCGCAATCTACCCAACGAAGCTGGGCAGAAAACTCCAATGAAACACTGGCAGATCGCTTAGCAAAACGTCCGATCAGATAAGTTCGAACTGTCAATCCATTCACTAACAGTGCCTTCCTGCTGACTGCAAATGCCCGCCAAATAAAAAAAGAATACCACGTGACATGTCTTTTGCTGCGTCTATGCGCGCTGGTATTGCAGTACTCCGTAATCCGAAGTTGATTCGCCGTAAATTCTGTATCAATGATTCCTTAAGGACACTCACATTTTGGATGTTCTGCAAAGCGTTCTTCTAATACAATTGCAGATGTGTTGTCAGATGGCCAAGGACGACTCGAGCGCTTCCTGAAAAAAGTAGATGTATCAGGCATGCGAACATTGTTGGAACGAATAAAACATGGCCGAAAAGACACCAATAATTTAATGACCACGTTTGCGTCAAGTGACGTTGAAGAACAGAAAATATTGATCAGTTTTGATCTTTAACTCTCCTCAGCGCTGAATTCGTCCTTACACCTATGTATATAGCGAATCCGTTTGGGCTTTTTAATCGCTCATCAAACATTGAAAAAGTTCAGAAAATCTACGAGGAAAGCGAGGTGCACGAATAAAATAGACACAGCGCTGCACTTCATGCGGAACGATATTTCGTTGGAGGAGCGTCAGGCACCTGTCGTCTTCGCAAACGAACTCTTCGCCAAGGCGGAAAAACATTGCTGCACCTAAAGTTATGTTCAAATAAGTAATAAACAAAAACTCGTGAGTTAACCATTCTATAAGCTATTTAAGGACAGATGTTCGCCAATTTGCCAATTTGCCAATTTCTAGAAGGCCCCCAAAAACACACGTAACTCGAGATAGTAATAATCGAAATTCAAGGCACCGATCCAGGTGAGATCGAAACTGGGCGCCGGGCGTGCAGGGACTGCGGCAGCTGCGTTACGTCAGACCGGAGTCTCACGTTACAAGCTTTGAAAAAGAACGTCGTAGCACAATGTGGTCTAGAATGTAGTCAGTCGCTGCTAAAATGCGCCCGCTGGAATCCTACGGAAGTGCTACGCATTGAAGGCAAGGCAAAGGGAAATTTCGCACATTGTGGTTGTTTACTTCAAAATTTGTTTTCTAGCCTAAAACGAAAATTACTGTTTTCAAAGTTTTTGTATCTCATACGAACAAACCGTTCTACGTAACGATGTAAACTCCATATTTTAACAGCGAAGATGTTTAAGCTCGCCGTCTGTCCGAAACAGAAATGACCATCGCCATGAACCGGCACGCGCTCTCTTCGTGCTCTTCTACGTCGCTCCCAGAACGCGTGCGCCTGTACATATCAGTAAATTACCGATCTTGCTTGTACATACTTGCAGCTTTTGCGAATTTTCGGTCTTGCCTTGCCCAAGATGCCACTTCGCGCACCGATCGCTTTTCGCGGAAGAAGTAATCGCGGGTATATTTTGCTGGTATCCTAGAAGACCACAACTAACCGACCTGGAAGCGCTCCGCCTTTCTTAATGCATCGAAACTCTTTATTTTGTCTGTGAGTATGTTGCTTCAGATTTAAGCACTTCATTTAGAAAAAACTGATCTCAAATATTGCAGCTGCCGCTGTTTATTTAACAGAAAATAAACTTTTTCCTTTCTCCAAACATGTTTATGGTACATATACCATGCAGTATCACCTGCAACAGCCACGAAATAATGCTTAGCATGTGTGCGACCATCTCACAGAAGGATATTCGGGCCACCTTGAAATTTCAGTGTCTGTAACTTCAACACTGACAATTTGGCGAGCTAGTACGGAATCAGTATTATGGAAATGATGAAACGGAAAGAGTGATGAAAAGGCTAAAAAAACGCCAGGCCTGCGCTGAAACCGCAGCACAGTCACAGCGAAAGCTGGAAGAGCGGCATTTCTAAAGCACCGTTGTAAGCTCTCCTGGGCCTACTAATACACGTACACTAGCAAGGTACCCACTACGCCATAAATCACAATTTTTGTGAAGTTGGGAAGCACCTACTGAGCCATTATTCTTCATTCTGCGGAGAAGCGAGGCACCAGCTACACGTCTGTAAGGCTTTATGTACACTTTGTTGACGCAACGACTGATGACGATGAAGAATTATGGCTCAGCCCTTTGTAATGGGTTGGAAGCTTTAAACGGCCCACCAGTTATGTAATTTGCATTGGGTGACGCCCGGCCGCTATTTCCTTCTCCTGTCATGCTGTATAACATACGTTGACGTGGGAGAGAGACAGGGGGGGGGCGAAGAAATTTACTGAGACCCCGAGGAAATGGATCATGCGCTTATGGGCTTCCTTGGCAACCAATACATGTTCACTTGCGAGGAACCCACTACGCTATAAATCATTGTAATTTTACTGAGACTCCGAGGAAGTGGATCATGCGCTTATGGGCTTCCTTGGCAACCAATACAAGTGCACTTGCGAGGAACCCACTACGCTCTAAATCAATGTAATTTTTGAAAAGTAGGCCAGCAGGCACTGTGCCATTTTTCGTCATTTTACGGAAAGCATTGGTACCTGCTAAACGCATGTAAGGCATTATGCGCACTTTGTTGATGCTGTGCCTGATGACGATTAAGAATTATGGCAGAGCCCTTTGTAATGGGTTGGAAGCATTCAATAACCTACTCGTCGCGCAATTCGCATTGTTCGACGCCTGGTTACAGAATTCGCGTTGTGCGAAGCTTGGTGCTTATTTTACTCTTCAATCACGCTATATTGCATATGCTAGTGTGGTTCCTTCCCGACATGAAGCCTGTATAGGACCTTTTTGCAAAGCAGTTTCAAGCACCGGCATGGCTCAGAGGTTGAATACTGGGCTCCCACGCAGAGGGCCCAGGTTCGAACCTCGTTTCATCCTGGAAATTTTTCTTATTTCGTTTTTTTTTTCTGATTTCAAACGATACTGGTTACGGACACCGGCGGCGGCGGCGGCGGCGGACAACTAAGGCGCCAAAAACGGCCGGTGAAATGATCTCATAACAGCTTTCGCTGTA
>NC_051184.2:114989250-115016069 GCF_013339695.2 Rhipicephalus sanguineus
GGAAATGAGCGCTCAAGCTTCCATTCTTATGAGATGTAGATATCGTATGCAACTTTCGTAATGTATTCCTCCGGGGGTCGAGCAATGCTTCAATATAGCTTGCTGAACAGGAATACAAACCAATGTTTATTAGACTGCTATAAAGTAGAGCCAACACTGGAACCACAGATGTTAATCTGATATGACGCCTGTATCGTAGTAGTACAGATCATAGGAGTATCATGTAGTGTTTATTGCTTTCTTGTAAAATTAGATAGCAAGCACCACAACCACAATTGACGTTGCACCGATATTACGCCTGCGTAGACTGGTTTTTCCCAAACCAATTTATAGACGTGGCGTGGCCTCAGTGGTAGAATACCTGATTCCACGAAGAATGCTCGGGTTCGATTCCTGCTGGGATCCTAATTTTCCTTCTTTCCATTCGTCGAGTCAACGCTGCCGATATTGGTTTCCTTAAACCGCTCTGGCATTTAAGTTACCATTGTCTGTTTCTCGCCGTCCTGCGTAGATATAAACTGTCAATCACCTGTGGCGCATACACCCGTTCACCTCAGCCCGTGGTAAACGGGTATGTGCCACAAGTGTCTAGTGGAAAGGGTTTGACGACGTACGCGACAGGATTTTCACGTTGTTCATGGCACGACCCGACAGTCATATCGTCAAATCCTCTTACCCTCCCATACCAATTTTGGTCTACACCAAGTTTAAGGAGGCGATCATGAGAGCACCCAGACGTAGGCGGCTAGACAGATAGATAGATAGATAGATAGATACGTAGATAGAAACGCTCAAAGTGCCAGAGGTTCGCTAAGAAATGCTTCGCATTTAATATTAATGGGACATGTTCAGGTCAATGCATCTTCAATTCTTTCAGTCACGTCCAGTTATAACACGAACCAACGGCATCATCGGACGTGGACACCGCCTCAAACATGGAATAATAGGTTTAAATATTGCTTTTCCCCAAGAACTATATATTGAAATAATTTTCACTGATCATGAGTACAGAAAAGCGCTTGTACACGCAAAACACGCTTTCTGCAATTTTACTCTAGCTGAAAGATAATGCGCGGCACTTTTTAGATGCAATTTGGGGGAGCCGATCTATCACGAATAACTTGTGCTATAGCAACGGAGGTGATGTTGCTAGCCGTAATTGCCCCCAATATGATCAATAACCACAAGGACAGTGTGTTGGGGGTAAGGCATTATTTTGAAGCTAAACTGCACTGGGGACGAGACACCACAGTGGCGTTCGTCCTGTCTTCTTCTACTCCTCTGTGTAGTACCCAGCGCCGTTTATGTTTTCGAAATATTGATCAATGATATTTTTGTTTCTTGTTTTTCTGTCTGAACAGTGTTAATAGTGCTACATGGGAATTTACGTGCCAAAACCACGATATGATTATGAGGCACGCCGTAGTGGAGGTGTCCAGAAACTGCGACCACCTGGGGATCATTGACATGCACCTAAGTCTTAAGTACACGGGGCTCTAGTATTTCGACTCCATCGAAACACAATCGCCGAGGCAGGGATCGAGGAACAACCTTTTCTATGCGAGAAATTGTAGGTTTCGGACTTTTCCCAATCGATTTTATCTCTGTTGATCCACCTGGAGTTAACCGTCTCGTAGAAAATTTGAAGTTGTTTAGCTCTGCAGGTAATTACAACATCAGTTCAATGTTCCTAGATAATACAAAAGTTAATTGTTCCATTACACTCGATGAACTCTTTTCGCCGTCTCTGCTGTCTTTGCAGGCTGGTAAAAATGTTCCACTTGTGGGGGTTCGTTGTCTGCTCCGAAAAGAAGACGCTCGTAGAGGGCGGGGATACGCAATAACATTCATTAGTCAAAACAGTGACAACGTTACGGCGGCAAGAAAACTAAAACAACTTCCAAGAACCACTTTCACGAACCGCTTCCGCACCGGTGCCGCTAAGGGACTATACACGCGCTATCCGCAAACCCGCTCCGCACGTGGCGGGACACCTGCCGCCCGCAAAGGGAGGAGGAAAAAACCGGAAAGACGCCAATCGTCGCGCACGGGGTACCGGTTTTTCCTCCTCCGCTTGCGGGCGGCAGGTGACCCGCCACGTGCGGAGCGGGTGTGCGGATAGCGCGTGTATAGACCTTTTCACAGGAGCAGCCTCGAACCAGTCAGCTGCAGGGGTAGAGGGTATGCTCTCAGTGTTGCCATCCTGCTTTGGGCTGCGCCACTGCCGTGTTTGTGTTGCTTTGGTATGCGTTTGTGTGACTGTTGTGCGCCCGTCTCCGATACGAAATGACTACCATGGCAGAAAATTTACTGCATTCGCACAGCAAGTCATCTGGCCATCACTGTGTCGTGTACGAGTGAACGAACAAGCAGCAGAAGAGCAATATTTTAGGTGCAATCGTGTGTCCGCAGCACAGTACGCCACGCGATGAGTGCAAGTGTGGCATGTTCGCGCTGCATCGTTTTAATTCGTCGCCTGAATTGCGGCAGCAGTGGCTGGCTTCAGTAAATCGGAAGAACTTCTGCGTGTCGCCATACGCCTCTCTTCCCGGTATTCGTTGGCGGCAAGAAAACCGACGAGAACAACGTTCCCGTGCAGCCTGGATAGGAGGGTACGCAAGCCACTGATGACTCACCTAGTAACTAGTAAGAATGTTACGGATTCGTACTTATATCGTCTATAACACAGTGCCCGACACGGCTGCAAACTCCGCCTTGTCCGGTTACGCATGTGCAGCCTGCGCGCGCCGTACTTCACCGGAGGGCCTCGCGGCAACCCACGCGCGATGGGATACTGTTCACGGCTTGCGACGGAGCGACGGTGTCACATTCCCCTTCACCAGCACGACTTTTTCCTTCACATTGTGCTCCAGTGACTGACCCACCCAGCCATACTGCACGTAGTTGTGCGACTCCAGTGCCTCGTAGTTGCACACCTGGCAAAGACCCCACACATTCGCCTCAACGATATATTAACAATGTTCACTCTGCCGTATTCCTGGCCACTCACACGTGTCCTCGACCTAGTCTTCGACGTCGTTGGGGTGAATGTAGGTCAAGGTATCTGTGAAGAAGAAGGATTGTGCGGTGTTTACAGTTCACAGCTGACAAACTTACGCGCCGCGAACGAGTATGCGCGGAGGTTGAAACTGATGAATGATCCGTAGACGTTTAGTACGCCAATAAAGGAAATCGGTAGACAGCTGCAAGAACATTCTAGTTATCGATTATTAGCACTTCACGCCGTGATCGACCTTCTACTATACGCTTGCTGCTACTGGTACCGACGACGAAGCACTGCCGTTCGCAGACGCGGAGCTCATTCTTGCGTTGCAAGCGCGAGTGCGCGCCACTGAACGGTTCAGACAGCGACGAATCGGTCAGTGGCAGCGACGATATCAAACAAAACAGTTTGAAGAAACGAAAAATCAGCAAACACAGGCTTTAGCAGAGATCTCACACCAATGAATAGCGCGCCGGTTCGAGTACGCGCAGCCCAAGATGGCGATTTCGCCAATCTCGCACGTTAGGCGGCGCGCATTTCAATATGGCGCCCCCCTGGCGTGAGAATTTGAAAAGGTGTATAGTCCCTAACCCTTGCCCCGGCGGACCGCACGCCGCGCACTCTTCAAGACAGTTCGCCGGCAACTCACCCCGGGCCGCTCGCTGTGCCGGCTTATGAACCATTCGCACATGGCGGCACATGCGCAGTGGTACTCGTCGCTGCTTGCTATCACCGCCGCTGTGAGTGAGGGCGAGTGTTTTTATCCGCGATCCCCACACACTCCACCAATCACGTAAAGACAATTCTCTGCTACATGATAGGCCAATATTATTAACCACTTTACCGTATCAAATGGTCGAGGGCATCATTTATTAGAACTCAGTATCTTTTCTTGAATCCAATTCGCTTTCTTCCCCTTATGAACATGATTTGAGGAAACACTTTTCTTGTGAAACGTGATTACTCTCTTTTACTAACTACTTCTTCGCGCTTTCGACAATAATTTGATAACGAACGGCATATTTCCATATTACGGTAAAGCCTTTGACATTGCTCCACATAATGTCATCTTATCAGGATGAAAAAGCTCAATGCAGAGCATAAATCCTAAACTGCATTGAGTGTTTTATAACTTACCGACTAGAGTACGTTAACGTGAATGATTATGAATCTCCTACTGTTGCTGTTACTTCAAGCGTACCATGGGGATTGGTTTTGGTCCCGTTTATTTTTATTATTTATATTAATGACTTACTTGTCGGTAATAGCTGTAGCATTGAGCTCTTTGATGAAAGTGGTGCGGATTGTTATGTAATTATTAACCCAGAAGATGTTTGTACATTGCAATCCTACACCGACGCTATTTCTAAACGGTGCGACAAAAGGCTCATGAAACTAAACAATGCTAAATGTAAGGTCCTGAGAGTAGACATGTCCGCCGGACCCAAAATCACCGGCGGCGGCGCGCCGGTGTTTCCACCTCCGGCGGCGGCGCGTGAACGGCGCGGGGTTCATCGGACCGGCGGCGGCGCGGCGCGGGGAGAGAGAGGTGGGGGGACGAAGCAGTGAACGCGATAAGTACACACCGTAATGTTACATGAACGAGGGGTAGCAGCTAACTCTTTTTGCTCCGATCTCACTTAACTCTACAAAACGCTGGTGTATGGCAATACGGCCGCTCCCGGGAGAGAAGCGGTTTTCGGTAAGTTTGTCGTATCAGCGCTCCGAGCGCGAAGCAGTGAGATCACAGCGCTCACAGGGCGTAGAAGGTATACGAGCCGTTCGCTGGGGGATGTCTGCCGAAATATCGCGCGTGTCAGCGCTCTCGACCGCGCCCTTATAGTCAAAGTTCACAGTTGCTGCTCGAGGTACGCAGTCCCTCTTCCCAGAAAGTCCCTCTTCTGCTCGAGGTACGCAGTCCCTCTTCTGCTTCAGGAGCGATCGACGGCAGGCCTCGCACTCGGTTTGATGTTATTCCGTGTGACGGAGATGGCCAGCTTGTTTCATCTCTGCTTAACCATGTTCCTTGCCAACGCTCGCGAGCTTTTACTCGCAGGTAGAATATACAATGCGCGGGGCGATGTTACCAATTTAGAGTTTATACGGAACATGACGGCGACGGTGAAAAACTGTCCTGAGTGTCCATATAATTGCTAACGCAATTAAAATATACAAAAAAACCGTCGAAGCGGGCTCGCCTTTTTCCTGGAAAACTGCATCGTCTCCGCTGTAAAGAGTGTGTCCGTTGGAAGAATCATATTATCCGGCGCCTTTTTCATTGGTTTCGTTCTCGCCTTCAGTAGCCTTCTTAGAGGGGACATCTCCTCGCTACTTATTTCTCCATAAAGCACGCGTACAATGTCAGCATTAAGCGTTGGACCTATCATGATTTTGTGCTTGTCGGCTACAGTCTGTTATCTCTGCTTGCGCCGTCGCAAACTCACAAAATGGAGCGAAATCAGTTAACCGCACACGATAGTTGTGCGAGAGAAGCAAGAGCGGGTAGGCGGCTGCAGAGCAAAGCAGTATGGGAGACAATTCACAACTGTTATTTCTCGTATATGGACCAATCGAGAGTAGGTAGCCTGACGATGTCATGTGAATCACTGTTCTGGCCTCACGAAGTGCGCCAAAAGACAAGAAACGCCAAGAGAGAATAACGCGCTCGTCGCTTTTGTTGTTTGTTGTGTTTTCAGAGGCTGTTAGGGGCCCTTTATAAAAACAGGGCGTGCAAATACGGACACACGAGAGTAGTCAAGAGATCAGAAACGCCGCCAACAACTGAAAAATCACACAGCGGCGGAACCAAAAGGTAGACACAAATATTTATCTGCGCATTGCCACGTAAGAGGCCATACCTATCAATCAAGTGCGAGTAGTGGTCTAAGTGAGAGATAGCTGCTCACTCTTTCGACTTTCTCTTATGTCCGCGTTTCTGCGTCATATCTTCTTAACATGAATACCTACCAACTGTTTGCCATTCTCTTTGCTTCTGTATTTATTTACCGATTTACTCGAGTAAGAATGAAAGGTAAAAGTGTACTAACGCACCGAAATACATATATTACTTATCTATTTTATTTATTTATGCACAGAGTACTAGATCCAAGACTCCAAGAATATGCTATCCAGCGAGTTGGGTCGTCGCCCTTTAAGGCTGGAGGACGCGGCAGCGTTAAGGTCAGGCAATACTCGTAATATTTCTGGAGAAGAAAAAGATACAACTTCTGGGGAGCTATTCTCGATGCGTTCATCCAAAGGAGATGTCCGCAGTCCATTTCGGCAGAGCGCATTCAGTGATTCGAAAAAGCGGTGAGCCGTGATGTCACCTCGCTCCTGACCACGTCGCCGCACCGAACCCGCCAGCACATTCCTAGCGTAAGAAGAGAGTGGACGAAATGCACAGAAACAGGACTTTTCAAGTCTGAAATTGCATATGATTGTGTCCCAGATGTTTGAGAACGATGCTGGGAATGTGTACCGACCTTACAGCTGCGTTAGACGAGCGGCCTTTAGGCATTAAACCTAAATCGATGGCTAACACGATCAAAACACATGTGCACTGAAAATCGGATCTCTGAGGGCTGCTTTCGTTGCATTGAAGCACATTCCGTTCCTTTCATTTTTGTCGAGAGTGTTTGAAAGCTTCGTGAACTCATGATGGCGCTGCAGAACGAGAACGGGAAACAGGAGGCGCGCTTCTCGCCGAGCTCCTGCTATTCGGTGGTCGCTGAAATGGACAGTTCATTACATGGACACATCGAGGAGAGCTCCTCCGGCGAAGTGCTGTATTGTATTTCCAGATTCACCATTCGAATTAAAAGAAAAGATTGACGGCGGCGCGCCGCAATTATTGCGCGGCAGCGGCGGCGGCGTGATCTCTCTTGGGACTTCGGCGGCGGCACGAGCGGCGTGAGCAAAACAGGCGGCGGCGGCGCCGCGGAGCGGCGGCGCACACCTCTACCTGAGAGTAATGAACCAGAAAAAATAAAGCTAACGACCGCTTTTCCTATACTCTTAATAGCTCCGCTTCACACCATGTTGCGAGCTACCGCTGTTTTACCTCTCTTGGATTATGCACGTTGAACATATAATTATTAACGCTAATCGCACGTTTCTCCGTTAGACACAACCAAATGAGTACAACAAACTATTCGACCAAGGAAAGCATAGGGGGCACAAGCTTTCAATGCGAAGCATTTCTTAGCGAACTTTTGGCCCTTTGAGCGTTTATATCTACGTGTCTATCTATCTAGCCGCCTACGTCTGGGTGCTCTCGTTATCGCCTCCGTAACTTGGTGTAGACCGAAATGGGCATACGAGGGTAAGATGATTTGACGAATATGACTGTTGGGTCATGACATGAATAACGTGAAAATCTTGTCGCGTACGTCGTCAAACCCTTTCCTGCACACACGTGTGGTACATACCCATTTACCACGGGCAATTGTTTACGGATATGCGCCACAGCTGATTCACAGTTTATATTTACCAGGAACGGCGAGAAAAGACATGGGTAATTAAAATGCGAGAGCGTTAACAAAAACCGACATTAGCAGCGTTGACCCGACGAATGAAAATAATAAAAATTAGAATCTCAGCAGGAATAGAAGCCAGGCATTCTGCACGGCAGTCAGGTATTCTACCGCAGTGCCACGCCACGTCAATGAACTGGTTTGGAAAAACAGCCTATTTAGGCGTGATGGCGGTGCAACGTCAATTGTGGTTGTGGTGGTGGCTATATAATTGTACAAGAAAGCAATCAACACTACATGTGTACTCCTACGTTCCAGGCGTCATATAAGATTAACGTCAGCGGTGCCAGTATTGGCTCCGCTTTTATGGCAGTCTAATAAACATTACATCTGTATTCCTATGATTCAGCAAACTATATTGAAACATTGCTCAACCCCGGAGGAATACATTAATGAAAGTTACGTATGATATTCACATCACTGCATCGTAAAGTGCACTTCGTTTCGATAATACTGACGTATGTGCTCTAGCGTGAGTGCTCACGTTACATCAGACCATAAGTTACCCTTCAAGCGCCAGTGTTATCGACGTGCTTGGCCTACGATGAATACGCAGGTACTACACCTACAAAAGCGCGCCGATCCACCTCGTAGCGCTTGGCTCAGAGCCGAAAAATGCAGCATAGAAGTACTCGCTAACTGCTTCGCATTAAACCGATTCGCACAACGCGTGGGATCTGCCGAATTTTCTTTCTTTAAATGTAGTCTAGTGATTATGACTTAAATTGCGGTCTGAGAAAAAAAAAGGACTAAAATAGATAGGGAGGCTGGTACTTTTGGAGATGAGCTGCAAGCAGATAAATAGTTTTTCTTTGAAGGAACAACTGCAAGACGAATAACGGTTCCGCCTGTAAGGACTAACAGCCGATTTTCGGAAATGGTCCCTTACAGAGCAAATGTTACTCCCACAAAGACTAACGGTTGATCGTCAGAAATCATCCTTCGGAGAACAAATCGTACTCCTTCGGGATTAAATGTTGATCGATTTGAACAATTTTTGAAGGAACTAACCATTAATCCGCTAATCATTCGCTTATGGATGACCTGGCCATTCTGACCAGACTGACCTGCTAGCTCAGGTCAGCTGTGCTTTACTGAGCACTGCATGCATGAATGTGTGTAGGAACGAGAAATTAAAGAGTTAAATTCAGGGCTGCAGACATTTCTTTTCCCAAAACAGTTTGCGCCATGCACACAAGTGGTGTTACGTAGGCCGCTGTCCACCGTAATGAGGTGCCACAGGAGGTCCAAAGACCGCTCAGCCCAGGTCGCAAATACAATAGTGAAGGCCCAGTATAGGACCTCATGGCCCCAAGTGTACCGGAATCTAGTAAGAACACTCGCATCATCTTCATTTATATACGAAATATAATGTGAGAAAAAAATTGCAGTCCGATCACATTACCATCAATTGTTTACTAGGTACTTACCAGGTGTATACAGTCGCTGAAGTGCACCGCCGTACAGTAAGCAGCCGCCGACCTTTTTCTGGCTTTAACATCCCTGTCAGGGCATCTTCCGAAACAACGGATTCGCCGCAGATTGTTGCTTATCTCTCTGATCTCAAAGTGAGAATCGGAATCACGTACACGCTCGGAACCAACGACAAAAAGAAGGCAAAGTAAAATTCCCTCGAACGCGCAAGTCAAAGCCGCACTAGTGACAGCGAAGAACGCGCAGCAAAACTATCGACTATTTCACTAGAACACTAGGCGAAGCAAGCAGCCCTTACAAAAACGCCTATAGAGATTTAATTAACGCTGCACTGACTTTTCTCCATAGAATGTACTGGCTTTACATCAGGCGCTCATTCACTTTTTATACCGAGTTTCCCAACGGATATTGGCCGCAGCGTTTTTTGTTGAAAATATTTTTTGAGTGCCAGTTAAACGTGTTTTGATCGAGTCAAAAGGAATTATTTGGAATTATTGACTAGCTATTGACCGTGTTTACTAAGCTTCAATAGAAGCAGTTTGGGGGACTGGATATTCAACCATTATAGTGTTCAGTCAAAAAGCATCTGGTATGCAAGCGTGTTTCGCAAGGGTCAGAAGTTGTGGCTAAGTTACTGCGCGCTAAGGATTGTAGGCTAGTGGCGAACATTTCATGAAAACCTGCCACTTAAATAGTGCGTTTTAAAGCGGTTCCAAATTCATGTGTATTAACTGCTATCAATGCATTGTTTTAAGCACTTGCAAGCCATAATGCTGATCATTCGAATTTACTTTGTCGAACTTGAATGAGGTCATGTATACCGCCTTCGAGACATACCCTAGCGAGAATTTTTCACTGCGTGCCCTGATCTGCGTGCCCTGAGACGAAAAAGACGGAGAACAAGAATGTGGTCTTTGCCTTCGATTCGTCTTAGGCGGATGCATAAAGGACCCTGTGAGTTTTCTTTGTTTCCATAGAGATTTTTCACTCATTTACAAAGCCGCATTAGCCGCCAGCATATTTTCTTCAGCACGGGCGCCTTAAAGCTGTCACCTTAAGATTTTCAGTGTCTATTCTCGTCGTGATTTGGTTGGTGGAGAGAGAGAGAGAGAGAGAGAGAGAGATAGGTCGGTCTGAATCAATTTGCTGGGCCGCTACTCAGTGTTAGGAGACTGTGAATCACCCATGGCAAATACCCGTATACCCTGGGCCGCGTTATGCGAGTATGTGGCCCACGTGACCGGTGCAAAGGGATCAGTGACGTAAGCGGCAGGCAGTCACATGATTCATTTCTTGACTTGTGAATCGTGCTTGT
This sequence comes from Rhipicephalus sanguineus, assembly GCF_013339695.2. Taxonomy (NCBI): domain Eukaryota; kingdom Metazoa; phylum Arthropoda; class Arachnida; order Ixodida; family Ixodidae; genus Rhipicephalus; species Rhipicephalus sanguineus. The sequence continues at coordinate 114,999,539 of NC_051184.2, forward strand.
AACACATTCATGTCTTTCTGCACCATTCTTAGTATATACAAGCTGAGGAGCCGACGACGAGAGCGCTCAGTTGTAGGCGGCTAGATAGATGGACAGGCAGGAGATGGAAACGTTCAATGGACAGGCAGGAGATAGAAACGTTCAAAGTGGCTGTTGTTCGATAAGAAATGATTGTCGTTTGATAACTGATGCGTTCCGGTGATTTGGCGCAAGCATACATCAAAAAGAAAGAACAAAAAAAAGACTACATGACACTGCTCTGAGCGTTCATCCAATGTGCGCGTGGTTACGATTATATAAAAAGTACTACGTCGCTTACAATATATGCGCACAAGTACAGATAAATGCATTCAACGCTGCCGTTTAGTTCGCAAGCATTAGCTGAGCAGCCACGATCTTCATCATCATTAGTCTCGCCCACTGCAGGGCAAAGGCTTCTCCCATGTTCTGCCAATCAACCCGTTCCTGTGCTTGCTGCTGCCACGTTATTCCCGCACTTATACCCACCATCTTGCAGCTCGCCAAATGATGTGTATATTGTTCTAAATTAAATTTGCATGTTATACCCCGTGTAGCGACTCTGAAAATAAAATGCAAGTCAAATTCTCAATTTTTGATTATTCAGAGCCCGTTTGCTGTATGTAAATCAATGACGCGTCCGTTAACTGCTAGCGAACGCTTTGATTGTTCTTGTGGATGTTCTTTCTAACTATAGCATAAAAGCCGGTCCTTGCTTATTAGCTATTGATCCTATCCCAACACAATCCCTTAGAGAAAACCAGCTGTTGATGTAAGCGCAAGAGGTACAGCAGACACCAAAGCTTTGAAGCTCTGTGAAAGAAATTATATCGGAAACAATGCAGCCTGCAGTTTAACTGTCTGCAGCTGCTGGGGGAAGGTACCACGAGCTCCCGCTATTCTACGCAGCAGTCGTATGGAGAGCTGAGATGAGAAATGACGGAAGCGCGAACAGTACTCGTTCGTCCCCAAGGCCCACATTCTCCATGATGACCTTAAACGACTACAGCCGACCCGATATAAAGTGAGCGACTACATACTTTTAATGGACTACATACGTCTACATAGACTACATACGTCTAATAGCACACATTTCAAGTAATATTAACATATCATGTAAAGGTTATATCGCCCATGCTGTAGAGCTAGTTAGGTGATCGTAACGCCGTACACTGTGCCGCCTTTAGGTTACAATGCACCCAGAAAAAAAGAAAGATAAAGAATGATAGATAGAAAAAAAATGAAGAAGTATACAAGGAAACAAAGCGAAAGCAAATATGAAAGACATAACGGAACTAGAGTTGAAGGAAGAGACACCGATAAAGATAGATAGATAGATAGATAGATAGATAGATAGATAGATAGATAGATAGATAGATAGATAGATAGATAGATAGATAGATAGATAGATAGATAGATAGATAGATAGATATTTTTTTATTTATTAATACCTCAAATACCCCAGCTTGGGGTTTTACATGAGGGATGGGCTGTTATGTAGTTACAATGATTCGATGAACAACTTGAAGGCTTACGGGTTGGATTGGAGCACAGCATCTCTGGGTAGTGCGTTCCAATCTCTTGCTGTGTTCACAAAGAAGGAGCCAAGGTGCGCAGCGGTCTGTGCCGGTGGTGGGTAGACCGCTTTGGTGTGATTCGTGCGGCCGGACGAACGATGAGCAGGCAAGATTAATAATAATAATATCTAGGGTTTAACATCCCAAAACTACCATATGATTATGAGAGACGCCGTAGTGGAGGGCTCCGGAAATTTCGACCACCTGGGGTTCTTTAACGAGCACCTAAATCTAAGTACACGGGCCTCAAACATTTTCGCCTCCATCGAAAATGCAGCCGCCGCGGCCGGGATTCGATCCCGCGACCTTCGGGTCAGCAGTCGAGTGCCATAACCACTAGACCACCGTGGCGGGGCCGAGCAGGCAAGATTAATGAAGTGCTAGGAGAGGAATGGTAAAACTTGTGAAAAAGGCACAACCTAGATCTAAGCATAGGTCGGCAAACTCACTCATGAGTCGACTCACTCAGACTCACTCAGACTCATATCGAGACGTGAGTCTGAGTCTGAGTGAGTCCGAGTGAGTAAAAGTTTTGTGAGTCTGAGTCCGAGTGAGTTCGGTTGAGGAAAATTTTGGTGAGTCTGAGTCCGAGTGAGCCCTAAGGGCAAAATATATTGCATGAGTGAGTCTGAGTGAGCTCCACATTTTTTGCCGACCTATGGTCCTGTCTACTCAACTTCAGCATTACTATCAGTCTTATGTTGGCTCACGTTTATACTCACGTGTAGTCCCGCATACCGATTATGCATACCGAGTAGCGCACCGATTATGCGAGATATTGGCGTTGAAGAGCATTGACGTTATGGTAGAAAAAGGCTAATTATAGGCTGCTGGACTCATGAGTCGACTCACTCAGACTCACTCAGACTCAGATCGAGCCGTGAGTCTGAGTCTGAGTGAGTTCGAGTGAATTATATTTTGGTGAGTCTGAGTCCGAGTGAGTCTGGTTGAGAAACATTATAGTGAGTCTGAGTCCGAGTGAGTCCGAATGAGGAAAAGTTTGGTGAGTCTGAGTCCGAGTGAGCCCTAAGGGTAAGATATGTTTCGTGAGTGAGTCTGAGTGAGCTCCACATTTTTTGCCGACCTATGGATCTAAGGCGTCTTAGTTCCAAGTTATCAAGATGTGCTTCGGATTTTAGTTTTGTAACACTAGTGCGGCAAGAATAATCTGAATAGATGCAGCGAGCTGCGCGGTTTTGTACTGCTTCAAGCGCTTTAGTAAGGTTAGTTTGATGTGGGTCCCAAGCTGAGCATGCGTATTCTAGCTTGGGCCGGACGCATGTTTGATAGCTAACAGTTTGGCCGATGGGGGAGCAAGGCGCAAGTGCCTTCGAAAGTATCCTAAGGTGCGGTTAGTTTCGTTAATGATGCTGGTGATGTGAGAGGACCAGGAAAGATCACTGGAGATAGTGATGCCGAGGTACTTGCATGAATTGACAGGAGAAATCGCAGCGTTGCACAGGACATACTGTGGTGGAGGGAGATTCCTTCTGCGGGTAAAAGAAACTAGCAGTGTTTTAGTAGTGTTTAGCGACATGAGCCATTTTTTGCAGCAAGCGGTGATCTTATCCAGGTCCTCTTGAAGTGATCGGGTGTCATGATCGCTATGAACAGGGTGATAAACGACGCAATCGTCTGCGAACAGACGTGTGTTAGATGAAATGTTGGCGGGAAGATCATTAATATATATTGGAAAAAGGAGTGGGCCCAAGACGCTTCCTTGGGGTACTCCAGACCGAACCGGGATTCTGCTTGAAGAATGATTGTTAGCATAAACAAACTGCTCCCGATTAGTCAAAAAAGCACGAATCCAATCTAAAACAAAAGGATTGAGGTTTAAGCGAGAAAGTTTCAAAAGTAGTCGCTGATGTGGCACCTTGTCGAACGCCTTTTCAAAATCTAGAAACAGAGCGTCAACTGGGATGTTTAGATCAAGGTTAGAGCAAATGTCATTAACGAACAACGTTAGTTGTGTGTCACAAGAAAAACCTTTGCGAAATCCATGTTGATTGGGAGTGAAAAAGTTAACCGACAACAAAAACTTAACTGTATGTGAGTATATTATGTGTTCCATTAGTTTAGAACAAACACTGGTTAGTGAGATAGGGCGGTAACTGCGGCATGAAGAGGGTGGACCTTTTTTCGGGACTGGGACAATCTTGCCCACTTTCCAGTCATCCGGTACCTCACCCAATGATAATGACTGCTGAAAGATATGGCATAACACTTCGCTAATGACATGTTTAGTTCTCTTTAGAATTTTTGAGTTGATGCCATCAGCGCCTGCCGATGACGAAAGCTTTATAGAGTCAATGACATTTGCGACGCCGGCTGGATTGAAGGTGATATCAGCCATAGTGTTATGAGCCCAAGGCGGAAAATCGGGTAAGTTATCAACAGGTTGATCAGTAAAATTGGAAGAAAATGTGTGGTTAAGTGCTTCCGCAGTTTCGCAATCGGGAATGGGCTGGTTTTGGTCATCGTGCAGGGACAGTGGTTGCGAAAGATTAGGATTCAGAATCTTCCAGAATTGTATCGGGTTATCGTGAAGCATGTTTGGCAGTGTGAACGAGAAAAAGTCACGTTTGCTTCTGCTAGAAAGTGATTCGAATGCCTTTTCTGCATTGCGATACTTCTGCCATGCGCAGACTGTGTTCGAACGCTTAGCCGCACGGAATAATCTTTTCTTTTTGTTATTCAAGCGCTTTAATGTTGAGTTGAACCAAGGTGATGACTTCTGTTCCGTTACGGTTATTGTAGGCACATGTGTACTTATCAAGTCATGCATTTTGTTTCTAAACAGGAGCCAGTTTGCGTTGACAGAGCGTTCTAAAAAGCCAGAAAGAAAACTTGTGGAAAAATGTTCAAGTTCGATGTTCATAGCTGCGTAGTTCCGTTTATCGTAAAGAGTTATAGTTTTCCTTTTTTGCGGGGTGCCACAATTTTAAGATTAACTGAAGCATGGAGTATAGAGTGATCACTAAGGCCGGACATATAGATAGATAGATAGATAGATAGATAGATAGATAGATAGATAGATAGATAGATAGATAGATAGATAGATAGATAGATAGATAGATAGATAGATAGATAGATAGATAGATAGATAGATAGATAGATAGATAGATAGATAGATAGATAGATAGATAGATAGATAGATAGATAGATAGATAGATAGATAGATAGATAGATAGATAGATATAGAAATGGTCAAGGTGCATGTAGTTCGCTAATGGCATTTAATAGCCGGGGAGGTTGTATCGGTTATTTGAGGTAAGCATATATCGAGAAGAAGGAACCCAAAAAAACGCACATAACATTTGTCGTAGCCTGCATCCAGTGTGCGCATGGTTCCAAATATATAAAAAGCCCAACGTGGCTTACAATAGGCACTCAAGAACAGATGAATGCATTCAACGTTGCCGTCTAGTTCGCACGCATAAGCGCAGCAGTCACGATCTTGCAGCTTGCCTAATAGTGTATATATATCCTTCTAATTAGAATCCGTAAGATGTGCCCGTATTAACGAGTCTCAAAATAAAATGTAACTCTTCTCAATTTTCATTATTGCGAGCCTGTTGCACTATGTTAATCACGGAAGCGCCCGTTAACGGCTAGCGAAGTGTTTTGATTGTTGCTGTCGACGTTCGTTTAAATTATAGCATTAAAGCCTGTCATTAGGTTATTAATTATTGATTCTATCTACATACAATCGCTGATACAAAAGCAACCGCTGATATAAGCAGAAGCGTGTGAGCCAACATCAAACCTTTGAGGGTCTGTGAATGAAAATGTTTCGGAAACAATGCAGCCTAAAGTTTAATTACCCGCAGGTGCGGAGGAACGTACCACAAGCCCCCGCTGTTCTACGCAGCAGTCGTATGGAAAGCTTTGAGAAGACAGGACGCAAACGTGAACATGGCTCGTTCGACACCACAAGTTCCCGCCTCTCCATGATGATCCATGGCGACTACACTAGACCCAATACAGAGTGAGTGAATACGTACTTTTCTAATTAACATTGAATACCACCTATCTGAAGTAATCTTGCAATATTATTAAAAGTTGAGCTAGTTGTTAAGGCACCATGTTTAGTGCATCGCTAAAAGGACGAAGGCGGAGTAAAACAGAAGGAACACGCACGAGCGATGTCCGTGTCCTCCTGCTTTACTCCGTCCTTCGTAGTTTTCGCGCTGTACCAAACAAGCAAACTATAACAAAATATATCCAGGTTTTGCGGTCCATGTTCTCCAGCTAGTTGAGAGATCGTGATATCGTGCACTGTGCCGCCTTTGCTCTCGAAGGCACTCATAAAAAACCCAGAAAAAAAGAAAGGTACAAAAATAGAAAGAAATATATAAAGAAACAAAGACACAGCAAGAATTGAAGAGATAATAAAGGTAGAGTTAAGCGAAGACACGCACCTAGATTAGATAGATAGATAGATAGATAGATAGATAGATAGATAGATAGATAGATAGATAGATAGATAGATAGATAGATAGATAGATAGATAGATAGATAGATAGATAGATAGATAGATAGATAGATAGAAATAGCTATGGTGTCATTGTAATTCCTGTTAAAGATACCGAAGCAGGGATGCGCAAACGCTGCACTCTGCTGGCTGTGCAGTGTAAAAAAACAGTGGAAGTTAGCGCCCCACATTTTCCTTCCTACTCTATCCTCCCCAACTATTCGCTTCTTTGCACTAAAATGGATCCCTTCCGTGAATAATACATTCAGTAAACCCGAAAACCAAATAACGATTAAGTTTGTAATCTCCAGTTTTACGAGCCAATAGTGGCAGATAAATTACGAACGAGGCCATGAAGTGCTGCGAAGTCCGTCGAATATTGCTCAGGACGTCGGTAGGATGTTCAGGCATAAAGCCTGGCTTTTCGTTGTTATTTATATACATTATCTCCCTACTATCCGCCGTAGAAAAACAGCTGCTGCTTTATTAAGGAAATTAGCTGAAGCAGAGGTGAGAGGCTTTGATCTCTATGAAAGTGAATATTTCCGAAACAACAACTTTAATTACGCACAGGTGCGGTGGCAGGCACGAGGGATTGCCGCCGTTGTACGCGGCATTTGTGGGAGAGGTGAGAAGAGGCATGGCAGAATCACGCAAACAACTCGCTGGACACCAGAGGGGACAGGCACTCTCTTGTGGAAAGTATGCGACCACAGTCGACACAGTAAAAGTGTGAGTCACTGCCTACTTCCCACAATTTCTTGAACGCGTAAGATTTCTTTGGCGTTTATCACGGAAAATTCATGTCAAATACCTCTTCTATAACCTAAAACTTGGCACTTCCTAAAATAGATTAGGTTGAGAGAAGAGATAGATAGATAGATAGATAGATAGATAGATAGATAGATAGATAGATAGATAGATAGATAGATAGATAGATAGATAGATAGATAGATAGATAGATAGATAGATAGATAGATAGATAGATAGATAGATAGATAGATAGAAATAGCTATGATGTCATTGTAATTCCTGTTAAAGATACCGAAGCAGGGATGCGCAAACGCTGCACTCTGCTGGCTGTGCAGTGTAAAAAAACAGTGGAAGTTAGCGCCCCACATTTTCCTTCCTACTCTATCCTCCCCAACTATTCGCTTCTTTGCACTAAAATGGATCCCTTCCATGAATAATACATTCAGTAAACCCGAAAACCAAATAACGATTAAGTTTGTAATCTCCAGTTTTACGAGCCAATAGTGGCAGATAAATTACGAACGAGGCCATGAAGTGCTGCGAAGTCCGTCGAATATTGCTCAGGACGTCGGTAGGATGTTCAGGCATAAAGCCTGGCTTTTCGTTGTTATTTATGTACATTATCTCCCTACTATCCGCCGTAGAAAAACAGCTGCTGCTTTATTATGGAAATTAGCTGAAGCAGAGGTGAGAGGCTTTGATCTCTATGAAAGTGAATATTTCCGAAACAACTTTAATTACGCACAGGTGCGGTGGCAGGCACGAGGGATTGCCGCCGTTGTACGCGGCATTTGTGGGAGAGGTGAGAAGAGGCATGGCAGAATCACGCAAACAACTCGCTGGACACCAGAGGGGACAGGCACTCTCTTGTGGAAAGTATGCGACCACAGTCGACACAGTAAAAGTGTGAGTCACTGCCTACTTCCCACAATTTCTTGAACGCGTAAGATTTCTTTGGCGTTTATCACGGAAAATTCATGTCAAATACCTCTTCTATAACCTAAAACTTGGCACTTCCTAAAATAGATTCGGTTGAGAGAAGAGATAGATAGATAGATAGATAGATAGATAGATAGATAGATAGATAGATAGATAGATAGATAGATAGATAGATAGATAGATAGATAGATAGATAGATAGATAGATAGATAGATAGATAGATAGATAGATAGATACGCTCGAAGTCGCAGAAGTTCGCTAAGAAATGCTTCGCATTTAAAAGGAACAAATATGTAAACAAAGCGAGACAGATCGAAACCAGGAAGAAACAAGTAAGAAAGTTGTCGAAAAAAACGCGCACCATATCCCGCTAAAGGGGACCATGAGGCGATGCGAAGCAGCGTTTCGGCATGTCGAGCCCGCGTTTCAGAGGGGGAGGGAGAAGAGCAACGCGGAGAGGGGGAGGGGAGAGGGAGAAATGGAAAGGAGGAGGGGAGTGGAGAAGAGGTGCGTGGAAAGGAGATGTGTGGAGAGGGGTTACTCGTGCGCAGTAAGGGTGGTCACCGCGCACACCACCACCACCGGATTGAACTCCGCCATAGGATGCTTCGCATCTAAAACGACATTGTTTGGATAGATAGCCCTATTATTAGCAAACATTCAGGGCCCATAGAACAGACACTTTTAACGCAGTCCTGCACTGCGGAACTCTTTGTGAAAACATAACTATTTCAGTTCGAGCGCGTCACATGAGCGACAATTTGCAAGGGTCATAATATCCACTCTGACATCATAGCGAACTTTTGTCGTATGTGAAGACGTCTGATTTGTTAATATTTGTGTTTCTTAAACTTTTGTGATGAACGTACCCTTCTTTAATTGAAGAACTGGTACTGAGGACGTAAGTGTATTCTATGCGCTTTTTATAGTTTTGTGCCTGTTCTATGCGTATCAACGCGAACTATTGTGCAAGACATGGGCAGTAGAAGTCACCACGCATTGGCACCGACCTTTATGAATGTACATGCAATGGAAAACAGGTAAACAAATAAAAAATGAACACTCGAGCGTAGCATCGGTGGACGGATGTTTTGAGGCACTTACGATTAGCTTACCGTGCTTCCGGGACAAGACCTTGAGGATACTGAATGCCTGATTTGTTATAATTGGGATCTTATAATTGTGAACGTGTGCAATATTCTTTAGCTTTTTGTCGAAGCTGACCTAGAAGGGCCTATGTACTTGCTTAACTGGCACGCCGCTATTTCTCAGTGAGCGGCTTTAACTTTTCCTCAACGTGATTTCTTCAGGCCAGGATATCCTTTCTTACTCCTTAATATGGATATTTCTAGTGATGCACTGAATGCCATCGCCTCTACTCTCGTTGTTGCTCCGACGTCCTGAGAGGTGGTCATCATCCAGGATCTCTCGTCTGGGTAGCAGGTCATTGCTGGAGAAGCGCCTCCAGATATTTAAAGGCACCCAACTAAATTCATTTCAATCCCGCTTTGTCTCATGTCTTCGCTTCGCTCCATTTTGCTCGTAAGCCGCTATTTCTCATTGAGCGGCTCTACCTTTTCCTCAAGATCATTGCTTCTGCCGAGGATAACTTTTCATCTTCCTTAATACGCACATTACTAGTAATTCACTGAATACCATCGCTTCAACTCCCGTAGTTGCTCCCATGCTCTGAGAGGTGGTCGTCATCCACGATCTCATGTCTTGGCTGCAAGTCATTGCTCGAGAAGCGCTTTTGGTTTTTTAAAGGCGAACCAGTGAAATTCCTTCCAATCACGCTTTGTCTCATGTACTCGCTTCACTCTATTTTGCTAGCCCGCCAATATTTCTCAGTGAGTGGCTCTACATTTTGTTCAGCGTCGTTGCTTCCGGCGAGGATATCGTTTCTTCCTCGTTACTATGCACATTTCTAGTGATTCGCTTAATGATATCGCCCCTACTCATTGTTGCTCCGCTATCCTGAGACGTGATCATCGTCCAGCAGCTCTCGCCTGGGCTCCAGGTCATTGCTACAGAAATGCCTCTGGATTTTTAAAGGCGCCCAGTGAAATTCATTTCGATCCCGCTTCGTCTCATCTTTTCGCTTCGCTCCAATTTGCTGGCACGCTTCTATTCCGAAGTGAACGGCTCTACCTTTTGCTTAACGTCATGGCTTCCGCCGAGGATATCATCTCTTCTTCCTTAATATGCGCATTTCAAGTGATCCACAGAATGCCATCGCCTGTACACTCATTGTTGCTGCGTTGTGCTGCGAGGTGGTCGTCGTCCAGCAGCTGTCGTCTGGGCTGAAGGTCATTGCTAGAGAAGTGCCTCTGGATATCTGAAGGCACCCGGTGGAATTCATTTCAATCCCGCTTCGTCTCATGTCTTCGCTTCGCTTCATTTTGCCCGTAAGCCGCTATTTCTCATTGAGCGGCACTACTGTTTGTCCAAAGTCATTGCTTCCTCCGAGGATATCGTCTCTTCTTCTTTAATATGCATATTTCTGATGAATCGATGAATACAATCGCATGTCCTCTGGTTGTTGCTCCGTTGTCCTTTAACGTTGTCGTCGACCAGCAGCTCTCGTCTGGGCAGCAGGTCATTGCTGGAGAAGTGCCTCGGCATTTTTAAAGCCACCGAACGAAATTGATTTCAATCCCGCTTCGTCTCATCTTTTCGCTTCGCTCCAATTTGCTGGCACGCTTGTATTTCGAAGTAAGCGGGCTGTACCTTTTCCTCAACGTTATTGCTTCCGCCCACGATATCGTCTCCTCTTCCTAAATATGCAAATTTCTAGTGATCCACTGAATGCCATCGTCTCTACACTCGTTGTTCCTGCGTTGTGCTGCGAGGTGGTCGCCGTCCAGCAGGTCTCGTCTGGGCTGCAGGTCATTGCTAGAGATGTGCCTCTGGATTTCTGAAGGCGCCCGGCGGAATTCATTTCAATCCCGCTTTGTCTCATGTCTTCGCCTCGCTCCACTTTGCTCGTGAGCCGCTTTTTCTCATTGAGCAGCACTAATTTTTATCCAAAGTCATTGCTTCCTCCGAGGATATCGTCTTTTCTTCTTCATTATGCACATTTCTGATAATTCGATGAATACCATCGCCTCTACTGTCGTTGCTGCTCTGTTGTCCTGAGACGTCCTCGTCGTCCAGCTGCTCTTGTCTGGGATGCAGGTCATTGCTGGAGAAGTGCCTCGGCATTTTAAAAGCCACAGAACGAAATTCATTTCTATCCCGCTTCGTCTCATCTTGTTTTTTCGCTCCAATTTGCTGGCATGCTTCTATTTGGAAGTGAGCGGCTGTACCTTTTGCTCAACGTCATCGCTTCCGCCGAGGATGAAGTCTCCTCTTCTTTAATAGCACATTTCTAGTGATCCACTGAATGCCATCGTCTGTAGACACGTTGTTGCTGAGTTCGGCTGCGACGTGAATGGCGTCCAGCAGCTCTCGACTGGGCTGCAGGTCATTGCTAGAGAAGTGCCTCTGGATTTCTCAAAACGACTGCCGGAATTCATTTATATTCCGCTTTCGCTCATGTTGTTTTTTTTGCAGCAATTTGCTGGCACGCTTCTTTTTTGAAGTGAGCGGCTGTACCTTTTGCTCGACGGGATCGCTTCCGCCGAGGATATCATATCTTCTTCCTTAATGTGCACATTTCTGGTGATCCACAGAATGCCATCGTCTGTACACTCGTCGTTGCTGCGTTGTGCTGCGAGGTGGTCTTCGTCCAGCAGCTCTCGTCTGGGCTGCAGCTATTTGCTAGAGAAGTGCCTCTGGATTCCCGAACGCGCCCGGCGGAATTCATTTCAATCCCGCTTCGTCTCATCTTTTTATTTTTTCGCTCGAATTTGCTGGCACGCTTCTTTTTCGAAGTGAGCGGCTGTACCTTTTGCTCGACGGGATTGCTTCCGCCGAGGATATGGTATCTTCTTCCTTAATATGCACATTTCTAGTGATCCACAGAATGCCATCGTCTGTACACTCGTCGTTGCTGCGTTGTGCTGCGAGGTGGTCTTCGTCCAGCAGCTCTCGTCTGGGCTGCAGCTCATTACTAGAGAAGTGCCTCTGGATTCCCGAACGCGCCCGGCGGAATTCACTTCAATCCCGCTTCGTCTCACCTTTTTTTTTTTCGCTCGAATTTGCTGGCACGCTTTTTTTTCGAAGTGAGCGGCTGTACCTATTGCTCGACGGCATTGCTTCCGCCGAGCATATCGTCCCTTGTTGCTTAATATGCACATTTCTAGTGATCCACAGAATGCCATCGTCAGTACTCTCGTTGTTGCTGCGTCGTGCTGCGAGGTGGTCGTCGTCCGGCCGCTCTCGTCTGGGCTACAAGTCATTGTTAGAGTAGTGCCTTTCGGTTTTTAAATGCGCCCGCCGGAATTGATTTCAATCCCGCTTCGTCTCATCTTTTTGCTTCGCTTCAGTTTGCTGGCACGCTGGTATTTCGGAGTGAGCGGCTGTACCTTTTATACAGCGTCATTGCTTCCGCAGAATATATCATCTCCTCTTCCTTAATATTGTCACGTGGTCGTGACGTCGACGAAGACAGCAGTCAGCACGTCCGAGATGAAACTGTTTATTTGGCCGAACTTGTGGCCGGGAAAATGAAAGTCAAACTACAGCAATACACTGATAGCGTCGAACAGAGCGTCGACCGTCGATCAACTGACAAGCAGTCAAGCGCGTCGGCTTTTATACAGGCGCTATCGAACTTTCCAGCGATATCGCTGGTGGCGGCGTTATCTCTCGACAAAGCTGGAACATTCTCGTGCGGCGCACAATCTTAACAGATATTTCCAAAACAATCGCGAAGCTTCCTACACATCACGGCGAGGCCTGCGCAGCGCGTTGCCCACAGTCTTTGTGGGTGAAGCTTACACTCATGAAATATAAGACTCGCGGCAATGCCCCCCTCTGAAAAAGCATCGTCCCGATGCTTAAAAACAGAACATGAATACATGCAATACTAAAGAAAACTAATAAAGAAAGCAAACATTAGAGTCATCAGGTGCGCTAACGAGCATAGTACGGTTTAAGGCGCACCACATGCACGACCTCGGGTCGAACTCGGCGCTTCTGGGAGTTCGTGATGCCGTCGGGGACAACCTCGTAGTCGAGTACGCCGAGACGTCGAAGTACCCTGTACGGTCCGAAGTATCGTCGAAGAAGCTTCTCGCTCAGTCCGCGTCGTCGTATTGGCGTCCAGACCCAGACACGGTCGCCGGGCTGGTGCTCGACGAAGCGTCGTCGAAGATTGTAGCGACGGCTGTCGGTGTGCTGCTGAGTCTTGATGCGCAGGCGGGCCAGCTGTCGAGCTTCTTCGGCACGTTGTAAATAAGTGGCGGCGTCGACATTTTCTTCGTCGGTGACGTTGGGTAACATGGCGTCGAGCGTCGTCGCCGGGCTCCGTCCGTAGACCAACTTGTATGGCGTCATCTGCGTCGTTTCCTGTACGGCCGTGTTGTACGCGAAGGTCACGTACGGAAGGATGGCGTCCCACGTCTTGTGTTCGACGTCGACGTACATGGCCAGCATGTGGGCGATCGTCTTATTTAGACGCTCGGTGAGGCCGTTGGTCTGTGGGTGGTACGCGGTGGTGCGGCGGTGGCTTGTGTGGCTGTATTCCAAGATCGCCTTAGTCAGGTCAGCCGTGAACGCCGTACCTCTGTCGGTGATGAGAACCTCTGGGGCGCCGTGTCGAAGGACGATGTTCTCAACGAAGAACTTGGCTACCTCAGCGGCACTGCCTTTGGACAGGGCTTTTGTTTCGGCGTAGCGGGTGAGGTAGTCGGTTGCTACGACGATCCACTTGTTGCCGGAAGTCGACGTCGGGAACGGCCCCAGTAGGTCCATCCCGATTTGCTGGAACGGCCGGTGAGGTGGTTCGACTGGCTGGAGAAGTCCCGCGGGCCTCATCAGTGGTGTCTTTCGTCGCTGGCAATCTCGGCAAGTCTTAACGTAGTGGGCGACGTCGGCAGCAAGGCGTGGCCAGTAGTATTTTTCCTGTATTCTGGCGAGCGTGCGGGAAACACCGAGGTGCCCAGCCGTCGGGTCGTCGTGTAGGGCCTGCAGGACCTCTGGTCGCATGATGAGGCACGACAAGAAGGTAGTCGGTTCGAAGTGCCGAAAAGTTCTTCTTCATGAGAACGCCGTTCCGTAAGAAAAACGACGGCAGTGCTCGCTTGAATACCTTCGGAACAACGGCGGTCTTGCACTCCAGGTACTCCATAAGGCCCCCAGTTTCCGCGTCGGCTCGTTGCCTTTCGGCGAAGTCGTCGGCACTTATAGTTCCCAGGAAGCAGTCATCGTCGTCCTCTTGCGGCGGCGCGTCGATGGGGGCTCGGGACAGGCAGTCGGCGTCAGAGTGTTTTCGTCCGGACTTGTACACGACGGTAATGTCAAATTCTTGAAGTCTGAGACTCCATCGTGCGAGACGACCAGAAGGGTCCTTCAAGTTAGCTAGCCAACATAAGGCGTGATGGTCACTGACAACTTTGAAGGGCCTGCCATAGAGGTAGGGGCGAAACTTTGACGTAGCCCAGATGATAGCAAGGCATTCCCTTTCTGTTGTGGAATAGTTGGCTTCTGCATTGGATAGTAACCGGCTAGCATAACTGATAACTATTTCAAGCCCGTCAGTCTTTTGCACAAGGACGGCACCGAGTCCTACGCTGCTTGCGTCGGTGTGTATTTCCGTATCGGCGCAATCGTTGAAATGCGCAAGTATGGGTGGCGTCTGCAGGCGTCGTTTATGTTCTTGAAATGCTTGCACTTGCGCCGTTTCCCACCTTAATTCCACGTTAGCCTTCGTGAGAAGTGTCAGTGGTTCGGGGATCCGTGAAAAGTTTTTGACGAAGCGTCTGTAATAGGCGCATAAGCCGAGAAATCGGCGCACTGCCTTCTTGTCGGTGGGTGGCGCGAAGTCGGCGATGGCAGCTGTTTTCCGCGGGTCTGAGCGCACTCCAGACTTGCTGATCACATGACCCAGAAACAGGAGCTCGTCGTATGCGAATCGGCACTTTTCTGGCTTCAGGGTCAGTCCAGAGGTCTTGATTGCTTGAAGTACTGCCTCAAGCCGCCGGAGATGCTCGTCGAAGGACGAGGAAAACACGACGACGTCGTCCAAATACACAAGGCACGTCTGCCACTTCAATCCGGCGAGTACGGTGTCCATGACGCGCTGGAACGTCGCAGGTGCCGAGCAAAGACCGAAAGGCATGACCTTGAACTCAAAGAGGCCGTCGGGCGTTATAAAAGCGGTCTTTTCTCGATCTCTTTCGTCTACTTCGATCTGCCAATAGCCGGTCTTGAGGCCCATCGACGAAAAGTACGTCGCGTTGTGAAGTCGATCCAGGGTGTCGTCTATCCGTGGGAGGGGGTACACGTCCTTCTTCGTGATTTTATTCAGGCGCCGATAATCAACGCAGAAGCGCAGTGTCCCATCCTTCTTCTTCACTAACACCACAGGTGATGCCCACGGACTCTTTGAAGGCTGGATGATGTCGTCGCGAAGCATTTCGTCCACTTGTTTCTTTATGGCCTCACGTTCTCGCGTCGAAACTCTGTAGGGGCTCAGTCGGAGTGATCGAGAATTTTCTTCTGTTATAATTCGGTGCTTAGCAAGGGGCGTTTGTCGGACCCGCGATGATGACGAGAAACAGTCCTTGTATTGCAGGAGCAGGGTTTTGAGCTGATCTTGCTTGACCTTCGGAAGGCTCGGGTTGACGTCAAAATCCGGTTCGGGACCTCTATTCGTCGAAGCAGGTTCGGCAGCATCGAAGAGGGCGAAAGCATCGCTGGCGGCTACACATTCGTCGATGTAGGCAACCGTCGCACCCATGTTGAGGTGCCTATATTCGTGGCTGAAGTTTGTCAGCAGTACCTTTGCTTTACCGTCATGCAGCTCGGCGATACCTCTTGCGACGCAAATTTGACGGTTCAGGAGTAGTTGCTGATCGCCGTCGATTACGCCTTCAAGGTTCGCAGGTTTTTCGGTGTCGACGGAAATAATGACGCTGGAGCGCGGCGGAACAGTCACCTGCTCTTCTATCACCTTCAGTGCATGGTTCCCTGGCGTCGCGTGGGGTGGGAGCGCTTTGTCTGAGCTTAGTGTTATCGACTCAGACCTCAGGTCGATAACGGCGCCGTGGTCACTTAGGAAGTCCATTCCGAGTATCACATCCCTGGAGCAGTTTCATTGGATTACGAAGCTCGCAGGATAAGTCCGGTTATTGATGGTGACTCTCGCCGTGCAGATACCAATCGGCGTTATCAGGTGGCATCCAGCTGTCCGGATTTCGGGTCCACTCCAAGCGGTCTTTACTTTCTTCAGCTTGGTGGCGAATGGCCCACTGACGACGGAATAGTCGGCTCCGGTGTCGACGAGAGCTGTGACGCTGTGGCCGTCGATAGGAACATTGAGGTCGCTAGTCCGTCGTCTTGCGTTGCGGTTAGGTCGTGGCGTCGGATCACGGCTTCGTCGATTGGTCCCGCTGTTTGGACGTTGCGTCGTCAGGTTTTCTTCGGGCCGCGAAATTTCGTCGTGAGGGGTCCGTCCGGTTTGCGTCGTGTTCTGAAGGTTTCGTCGCGTTGTCGTCGTCGGCGGCCGCGGAGGATCTTCGGCATTTCGTCGTACAGCAACCGCACCTCCATCGGTTGCTGCCCTTAGTTTCCCGGATACGGGCTGGGCGACCGGCCCCGGTTTGGGCCACTGTACTGCCGGCGGTGCGGGGACATGTAGCGGCCGGGGCGACGGCGATCG
>NC_051184.2:115016169-115044873 GCF_013339695.2 Rhipicephalus sanguineus
ATACAAATGTCGTCGCCATATACAGATACATGAGCACTTCGCCGACATTTAAAAATCCCCAGGCCTGCGCTGAACCCGCGCACAGTCACAGCGAAAGCTGGAAAGCTGGCGTTTCTTGAGCACCGTTAAGCTCTCTGGGGCTACAATACAAGTACACTATAAGGTACCCTACTACGCCATTACTCACAATTTTTGTGAAGTTGGGAAGCACCTACTAAGCCATTATTCGTCACTTCTGCGGAGAAACAAAGCACCAGCTACATGTCTGTAAGGCATTATGTGCACTTTGTTGACGCGACGACTGATGACGAAGAAGAATTATGGCTCAGCACTTTGTAATGGGTTGAATCTTTAAACGGCCCACCAGTTACGTATTTACGTGGGGGGTGACGGCCCGGTCGCTATTTGCCTCTCCCGTCATGCTGTATAACAAGCGTTGACGTGGGAGAGAGACGGGGGGGGGGGGCGAAGAAGAATTTTACTGAGACCCCGAGGAAATGGATCATGCGCTTATGTGCTTCCTTGGCAACCAATACAAGTGCACTTGCGAGGAACCCACTACGCTATAAATCATTGTAATTTTACTGAGACGCCGAGGAAATGGATCATGCGCTTATGGGCTTCTTTGGCAACCAATACAAGTGCACTTGCGAGGAACCCACTACGCTATAAATCATTGTAATTTTGGAGGAGTAGGGCAGCAGGCACTGTGCCATTTTTCGTCATTCTACAGAGAGCGTTGGTACCTGCGAAACGCATGTAAGGCATTATGCGCACTTTGTTGATGCTGTGCCTGATGACGATGAAGAATTATGGCAGAGAGCTTTGTAATGGGTTGGAAGCATTCAACAACCTACTCGTTGCGCAATTCGCATTGTGTGACGCCTGGTTACAGAGTTCGCGTTGTGCGACGCTTGGTGCTTATTTTGCTCTTCTACCACGCTATATTGCATATGCTAATGTGGTTCCTTTCCGACATGAAGCCTGTATAGGACCTATTTGCAAAGCAGTTTCAAGCATTGGAATGGCTCAGAGGTTGAATAATGGGCTCCCACGCAGAGGGCCCAGGTTCGAACCTCGTTCCATCCTGGAATTTTTTTCTTATTTCGTTTTTTTTCTTATTTCGAGCGATACTTGTTACGGACACCGGCGGCGGGCGGCAGCGGCGGCGGCGGACAACTACGGCACCAAAAACGGCCGGTGAAATGATCTCATAACAGCTTTCGCTGTAAAACTCATCACTGCACCACTTACACGGACCAGAAGACATTTCTCGATAGGCATTTCTCGATGCCGTGTAATCTTCTGCCAGTACGGCTGAAGCATACATCTTTTATTGCGCAGCTTACTTCCAACATACAGCCTGTCAGCGGGAAAGTTGATGCAGTCGCCGCTGTGCTATCGCGTGTGTCACCAATAACCTATTCGCCGATAACGACCGATATCCTCGCCGACTATCAGACAACGAACGCTGGACCACAGTAACTGGTTTAAGTGCGGTCGTTCACTAACGCTGAAGAGGTCTCCGCATCTGGGCCGACAGCCACTCTTCGACATGTCCAGAAGACCAACTAGGCCATAAGCAGCACTGACCCATCACCCTGGCCTTGTCAGCCAGCTCCACAACAATAGCCATCCGTGCAGCCACGCCTAATACACCTTCTGGTTGACAGGGACGTCTGGCCTTCCACCAAGCGTTACTGCCGCCACTTATCCTTACTGACTCACTGCTATCGGTGAGGCAGTGGTGATAAGGCGCGGCAGTTATCGCTACTGCATCATGACCTACAGAACTTGCTTGCTGCTGCCTCACCGTTCTTTATCGGTATAAAAAAGTGTTTGAGAAATTAGCAGGGACAGTTGGGCGAGTTTGTTGAAGTTCATCTTTAAAAGGCGCGAAAAAAACCACAACGGACAGGTAGGAAGGAGACAGGACGACGCTCCTGTCTCCTTCCTACCTGTCCGTTTTGGTTTTTTTCGCGCCTTTTAAAGCTGTTTGAGAAACTTGAGGAAATCTTCGTAGGTATAACAGCACGAACAAGACGCAAGAAGACCAGGCAGAAAACGGTACAGAATGCCGTGTCTTGTTCGTCCAGTTATACCTACGAGGTTATGCGTCACCAACTAGCCTGCCAACAAACGTTATTGAGAAGATCACCGCGGAAGACGTCGCCTCGACTTCATTCTCCTGCTTGATCTCGCTTTGGCCTCCGTCCACGTGTTGCACCTAGTGACAACGAAAGTTTGAATAACTGCTTTTCATACTCATGATGATCCTGCAGCGTGCGAACTCAGGAAGAGAGACAGTAGAAAAAGAACGATCTCTTAACGTCGAAGCTGTTAAGTCGGATGTAATGCCGACCCCCCCACAAAACTATCATCATCATGAACTGGTATGTGCCACAGAATTTGGGCAAATCCCATTACTAACCGCTACGCCGTGGTCTTGTAGAGTACAATGTAGCAAGGGGCTTGAAAGGGAAGTGAGCGTGAGGAACAGGGATGTGATGGGGAGTGGCAGGGAAAGGAGGAGGGGTGAGAGTAAAGCGTAGAACCGAAACAATGAGAAAGAGAGAAATAGAAAGAAAGAGACGCAGCAACAAAAAGAAAGACCGAGAAAACATCAACGAAAAAGAGAGAACGAAGCAGAGAGGGAACGAAAAAATATAGAGACAAAGAGAAAGCGCAAAATTCTTGCCGATCAAAATACTTCACGAGGCGGGATTCAAACCCACGTACCCTCAACCAGAAACACAAGCGTCCTAACCGCTCGGCTATCCAGGCACGTTAGCAGAGCATGCGAGGAGACCTAGATAGTCATGGGGCGTCCTAAGAAAGTGCTTACTCCCGATGCGGAAGCCGCGCATCTCGAACCTAGACCTGTCGGTCGACGGGAATACCAGCGGCGACGGGCCCGTGCTTCGCTGTGCCAACCTTTGCGTTACTTCGTGCAAACATTAATTTTTTTATAGCTAAAGCTGTTATCAGCTCACAATGGCAGTGGGGTACTTTGTCCGCCGCCTCCGGGTTCGTAACGAATATCGCGCGAAAACAGAAAAACGAAATAAATAAGAAACTGGCAGATCCCACGCGTTGTGGAAATCGGCTTCATGCGAAGCAGTGAGCGACTACTTCTGTGCTCTATTTTATGGCTTTGAGCCAATCGCTACGAGGGGAATCGACGTGTCTTTGTAAGTGTACCAGCTGTGTCACATCATGGGCTTACCAGGCACGTCGACCACACTCATGTTGGAGTCGACCACACTCATGTTATACTGACATACGTCAGATAACCACGGGGTCGGAACGTCGACGACGGCAGCAGCTGGCGTATCCAACATGAAACTCTTTATTTTGGCCGAACTTGTGGCCGGGAAACGGCAAGTCAAGCTACAGCAATACACAGTGTACACTTATAGCGGCGAACAGAGCGCCAGCCATGGAAAAAAACTGAACCGCGGCAAGACGCGTCGGCATTTATACATGCAGCATCGAATATCCGAGCCTTGTCGCCGGTGGTCGCGCAAGCTCTGGAATAATCTTGACTATTCGCGTCATGTGCGCAACCTTGACAAAATGATCTACTACAATCTGGAACGTTCCCAGAAATTGTGACGCGGCTTGTGCAATGCAGTATTAACTCGTGTAATGGGGCGGTAACGTAGAACGTAGAAAGAAAGGAACGTGTGTGGCAGTATTATTGAAATTAAGTGCATTTTATGGTGCAATCATTTGTATAACAAACGTACATTTTGTTAATGTATTCCTCTGGGGTCTAGGAATGCTTCAATATAGCTTGCTGCATCATACGAATACAAATGTTATGTTTTTAGAAAGCTATAAAGGCGGAGCCAACACTCGAACCACAGACGTTAGTCTGTTATGACTCCTGCATTGTAGGAGTACATCTGTAGTGTTTATTGCTTTCTTGTAAAATTAGATAACGAGCACCACAACCACAATTGACATTGCACCGATATTACGCCGGCATAGGCTGTTCTTCCAAACCCATTTATAGGCCTTGCGTGGCTCTGTGGTAGTATAGCTGCCTGCCACGCAGAATGCTTGGGTTCGATGCCTGCTAGGATCCTTATCTTTATTTTTTGCATTATTCGGGTCAACGCTATCGATGCCGCTTTTTCTTAACGCTCTCGCATTAAATTACCAATGTCTGTTCTCGCCGTTCCTCGGTAGATATAAACTGTCAATCGCCTGTGGCGCATACCCGTACACCGCGGTCCCTGGTAAACGGGTATGTACCACACGTGTCTGGAAGAAAGGGTTTGACGACATACTGGACAGGATTTTCACGTGATCTATGTCATGACCCGACAGTCATATTCCTCAAATGATCTTACCCTCCCGTGCCAACTTTTTTCTACGCCAATTTAAGGAGGCAATCATGAGGGCACCGAGACGTAGGCAGATAGATAGATAGATAGATAGATAGATAGATAGATAGATAGATAGATAGATAGATAGATAGATAGATAGATAGATAGACAGACAGACAGACAGACAGACAGACAGACAGACAGACAGACAGACAGACAGACAGACAGACAGACAGACAGATAGATAGATAGATAGATAGATAGATAGATAGATAGATAGATAGATAGATAGATAGATAGATAGATAGATAGATAGATAGATAGATAGATAGATAGATAGATAGATAGATAGATAGATAGATAGATAGATAGATGGGTTTGAACCCGAACCCTCTGCGTGGCACTCTATTATTCTCGCACAAAGAACGCTAGTGCTTGAAACTTTTGCAAAAGACCCTATACAGGCATCATGTCGGGCGAGAAATCGCGTTAACATATGTAATATGGCGAGGCAGCAGAGTAAAATAACAACCAGGCGTCACACAATGCTATATTGACGGTGCGATTAAACAAAACCATCGCCGACATGTTATCAGTCTATGCATACGTCCAGCACAAGACATGGGATCCGGTCTTGCCATACGTAACATTTGCCCCGATTCTTGTGCAATACAATCAGACGTCTAGGTACAAAATGCACACATGCTTTCTTAAATTGTTCCGCTCTCATCTTTCGCATGCAATATGCAGGAGGGGCTCTGACAAGGTGAACATTAAGCGAATTCATGTCTGTTTATAGCAATAAGCAACACCTTTGTTTGAAGATGTTTCATACAAAACATACTTTGTCCATTGAATTTGAGGTGCCGATAAATGTGGCTCCTACCGACGGCCAGAACGACGAAGCTTTCGAACTGCCAGCATCAAGCACTGGTGCGTAGTGTAGTCAGTTACACTGTAAGACCTCGCTATGGATATCAACAAACTGCTCCTACAGGCAGAACACTAAGTCCATAGATGGATATTAATTAGAGTTAGTGACATACGTGTTTGGGGTTACGCCACGTGAACGCTGCTTTTTGCATTGTATCTCAAGTACCACCTCGTGCACTCCTGCTTTGAGCTGTACAATCGGTGCCATGCACGGTGAGTGGTGGCGAACATTGTACGCGCAAGCCCCTCAGACGTTTGCTACAGACAACGCGTTCTTCGTCATTTTAACGAAATATCGTTAAAGTGCTCGTTTCGCAGAAATGTCGGTGTCGGCGTAATTGTGAGCGAAAAATCGGCGCGGTCCGTGAGCGAAAGCTTGAGTTATGTGCAAATAAAGAAATAATTAAAAAACGTTAGTTCGAGTGTGAATCAACCCAAGACTTCTGCGTGGCAAGCAGGTCTTCTATACTCAGCGACAACTTATCTTGACAGCGGAGCAAAGGCTACGGAGACGGGGCTTCCGCACATTCGTGTTGCTCCGCAAGTAGTGTGGCAGCTTGCGGCTGATTTCCGTTTTGCTCACTCGCATCTTTAACGTGTTTACAAAAACATATACACAAAAAATGTGAACGGGAGAGACATTTCGATTGTTCAGTGTACATTTTAGTGTCATATAGCCAGTATATATGTTTTTGAGAACTAAACAGCACGTTTGCGGCCGCACACTGACCCACTGCGTCATGGATGACATGTTTACTTTGAAAAACGGGCGTCCTGAAAAGGTGGTGCTGTGTAAAAAATGGAAAGAAAAGGAAGGCATTCTTGCAAAACTAAACAATAACTGTATTTTACCTACGACTTCCCGGAACTGTTTGAGTCTCATCATAAATAAAGCAGCGTTTATTTCAGCAAGGCAAATGAGAAAATTATCAGCAATGTTAAGTACTATTTTTGGCGTGGTAGCAGGCATGCGCTTCGGTTCTGTAGCATCCATAGTGCTGTCAAGAAAAGCTGTCGCCGAGTATACAACAGGGCCACCCGCGTACTCGAGATTGCCTTGAAAAAAAAAAATTGGCCGCGTATCTGCGTGCTTCGCTGCAAATGCCGTCGAAAGACGATAGCCTTATGCCGGCCGTACTACATGAGTCCTCCTCTGTGTTGAATCGCCGCATCTGGCTCATAGCGTCGCATTTGCAGCGCAGCCCAAAAAACACTAGCATTTTCAGCGCAGCCTAACATTAGGGTCTTTAGAGTTACGTACCTATGTATTTCCTAGTAAAGGAACTAGAGGTGTGCACGTGCTCCGGGTAGCCCGAAAGCCCGAGCCCGACCCGGCCTGCGGGCCGGGCTCGGGCGGGCCGACGTATTTTCACTTCGGGCCCGGGCCGGGCTCGGGCTACTTGGAGTTTTGTGGGTCCGGGCTCGGGCCCGGCGTAAAGCCCGACTCAAGCCCGAAATATAGAGAATGAGCGGGAATTGTTTTCCAGCACGCATATACAGCGCCTTTTCCACGACCGCACTTTACCGCGTTTCCTTTCCATTCGGTACTTTAAACAAAAGGGAAGCAGGTAAAGCACTGCCTCTGTTGCACTCCGACAAACAGAGAAGTAACACCACCTGAGGTAGTGACGGCGCCACGCGACTGTTCGCGTTAGATTTAAGGCCAAATCCCATATGAGTGAAACTGCACGCGACAGCGACGAGTGACCCGACGTAGATCGCCTTCGTGCAAGCTGACGCTTGCATGGGCATATCCCATACACGTGACGCCTTTGGCGAGCGAACTCCATTGTTGCTGGCATGAGGCCATCTACTTGTATAGCAAAAGTGCCGCGCTGTCGCAGGTATGCAATGCAAATAAAATATTTGTGCATGTTGGTACGTAAAACGTTTACCGTTGTCTCGCAGTATTTTTTATATGCACGTGCATAATTATAACGTTATTTGTGGGTGTACAGCACGATGTGCTTAGTACGTCGCTGATTGTTTTCGCAGCGAACCTTCAAAAAGCTGGGCTGGGCCGGGCCTGGGATTGTGTTTTCGTACGTCGGGCCGGGCCGGGCGGGCTCGCAGCCCTTTGCCGTCGGGTTCGGGCGGGCCTTCGACAAAGTCAGCGGGCCCGGGCCGGGCTCGGGCTCGGAAATACGGCCCGTGCACAGCTCTAAAAGTAACACATCACCTAATACTTATGTATTGATGTTGCGGCTCAGATATGCGTAACATTTGCTTTTCGATCGACAATGTTCACATGTATGAACGGCGCCACCAGTTCAAGATGGCTGGGCGTTCAGCAAGTGGTTAAACTTTGGCCGGGTGGCTGAATCGGGTGACAGACAGACAGACCAAAGTTTTTTCGCTTAAGTTTCCCAAGAAAGACTATCGTATTTAACCCTATAATGCCGGAATTATGAAAGCGCCGAACAAAAAAATTTGTTTTTCATTTTTCAGCTTTAAATAGCAGCCTTAACACAAATCAGCAGTTGTATTATCCAAAATGCAACTTTAACGCATACTTTTAGGTATGTTGCGAATTCGCGACAACCGGCACTTAAGCCAATAGTAGCTCAATACGTGCAATGCAACGCAAGTATGGCATCGCCGCATCAATGAAGCGGATCTCTTCAGGACGACGTAACTTGGCGTCGTCATTGTTGTTAAATGCAAGTTTGACTTTATTGCCTCCTACCAATCACGTGACATCGTGTCGGCCACCATGTGTGCTCTAGACTCCGCCGCCCAGTATAGCCGACTTCTTGGGAGCCGACAGAATGACACGAAGGTGACGGCACCGAGAAATAAATCTAGCTCACCACGAGACAGAGCAAGTCCTTTGTTCGGATTTTTCTGCGTGACAAAGAGATTGCTCTGCTGAACGATGTGTTCCGTGAAGGTGTCATAAAAAATTTCTTGAAATATTCAATAGGAGCTTGGACAGTGTCACATTGAGGATGAGCGGTTTTCCAATGTGGCATTTCCCGCTGTTCTTGAGTCTTTTTTTTCCCACCGCACTGCATATTTTAGAGCGACACTAGCTTGCTGGTCTACCACATCTTCGTCTTCATCTTCACTGCTCGATGAAGACGCTCGTGATTGTGCATGAGGATCGGGATCGACATCGTCATCTTCGCTGTCATTGAGACAGCTGTCGTCACTTTTATCTTCAGGTAGCAAGCACATGCGAAGCCTTTTAAAGACGATAGTCTTTCTTGGGATACTCAAACGGAGAAATTTTGGTCTGTCTTTCTGTTTAGAAAGAGTTTATTTCATCGTAGGACGTTAGGAACACTTTGAAACAGTGTCCGTACAACAAGAACATTAACATACACAAATGACGAAACACAATACACATAAAACGTTTAAACAGAAATGTCGAAGTTCACAGTGTGTCCCTAATGCATGCTACTCAGACCTAGCATGCGCACACTTATCACAATATAGACAATGTACATGACTGCCTGTCTGTCTTTCTGTTTGTCGGCACGTCCCTCGATTGAGCCACCCGGCCAAAGTTAAACCACTTGCCCAAGGGCCAGCCATCTTGAACGGCTGACTAGGTTCATACTTGTGTACATTGTTGATCAAAAAGCAAACATTACGCATATCTGAGGCGCAACATCACTAGGCAAGTATTAGGTGGTGTGTTCCTTTAATAGAAAATGCATACATACGTAATTCTAAAGACCCTAGTTTCTTAAGCTGCGCTGAAAATGCGACTGCACGTTAAACTTGACTTCCTCCGTGCCCTCTGGACGAGCTCATTGTTGTGTTTCGGTTTCGGTTCTGTATTTCACTGTACGAATGCCATGGGGCACCGCTCTGGCATTCATTTTACCCAGGCGACGTGTAAATAAAAGTGTGGAGAGTACTCGTTGGGTGCGGACGTTTCTTATGCTTCAGCGCTTCGCACCAAACCGCGTGTTCGGGCTGGCTGGCGTCCCCGCCGGTCTTCGCCTGCTGCTGCGCCGGGACTACCAGCCCGCAACACAGCACTGATGTTTCCCGACGTATTTCCAGATGGCGTTCATATCTCACGCAGCGCCTCTTCTATCGTCTTCAGACGACATTTGCAGCGAATTTTCCCATAAAATGAACGGAAGTGTATCATGAACTTGTCATACCGGCAGTCATCACTGACTGACTCAAATGCCGGATGTCGCGAATTCGCGACATACCACAGAAGCGAGGATCGCGTAAGAAAAAATTGGCCGCGTATCTGCGTGCTTCGCTGCAAGTATCGTCTAAAGACGATAGAAGAGGCGCTGCGTGAGATATGGACGCCATCTGGCAAAACGTCGGGAAACATGAGTGCTGTGTTGCGGGCTGGTAGTCCCGGCGCAGCAGCAGGCGAAGACCGGTGGTGACCAACGCGACCGGCGGGGACGCCAGCCAGCCCGAACACGCGGTTTGACGCGAAGCGCCAAAGCAGAAGAAACGTCCGCACTCAACGAGTACTCTGCACACACTCTTTTACTTACACGCCGCCTGGGTAAAACAGGAATGCCAGAGCGGCGCCCCATGGCATTCGTACAGCGCAATACTGAACCGAAACCGAAACACAACAATGAGCTCGTGCAGAGGGCACGGAGGAAGGCACGTTTCAGCGCAGTCGCATTTTCAGCTTAGCTTAAGAAGTTAGGGTCTCTAGAATTACGTATCTTTTGTGTTTTCTATTAAAGGAACACACATCCTAATACATACCTAGAGATACTTACCTAGTAATACTTACCTAGATATGCGTAATGTTTGCTTTTCGATCAACAATGTACACAAGTATGAACCTAGTCAACCGTTCAAGATGGCTGGCCCTTGGGCAAGTGGTTCAACTTTGGCCGGGTGGCTGAATCGAGTGACGTGCCAACAAACAGAAAGACAGACCGAAATTTCTGCGTTCAAGTTCCCCAAGAAAGACTATCGTCCTTAAAATCAGAATATGAATGTTATATACTGCGAGGAGCGTGACTAACGCATGAAATGTTGCGTGGCAGAAGCTTAAAATCACACCATGCGTCAAAACATGTCAACTGCGCAACGTGTGGTTGGATTACAAGCCCACTACTTACAAAGCACATAGGCATAATTAATTGTCATTATCAACAACAGCATCAACGTGTGGAGCTACACAGGTGCGCGTACTCCCTTACGGACACGTAGTGGTTACCTCTCAAATACCCAAAAGGAAGCGTTACGTCGTAGTGGGCTCTTCGCAACTCTACTTGCAGTAGGCACTCTAGGATAGTTCGGAACGGCCAATATACAGGCGTGTGGACGTTCCTTTCCTTGCGACACGGTTTAGGCGTCCACCGAAAAGCAAAGCCAGGCAAGGGATTGAAACGGCGATGTGAAACAGGTCCAATTACGCTATCGTGCTTATACTTGTTGTGTAGGGCAGGAGCGCGGCGTAACCCGCGGCGGGCCGACGGAGGGGCCGAACGATGGGAGGGCCCGTGGAGTGATGACGCGTAGACCAAGCTTCGGCGAGACTTACGGAGACTGCCTTTCCCTCGTTAATTGCAGGTGGTTTTAAAGGGACACTAAAGGCAAATAACTATTTATGTCAGAGTGAAAGCTCAAAGAATTAGAGCTTCTAAAACGGCAATATAATCAACAGCAATGCCCTACGTACCAAGAAATTAAGCTAAATGTATTACATGATGAGCGCCACGAGTGTGACGATTTCGAAGTGATCCCGATGACGCATGGGAGTCTGCCTACAATAAATCACTAGTAATCAAACTAGCAGCAACAAAAAAAGAACCTTCCGTGCATCAAAAGACGTAATAAAATGCTGTTTGTTCGTTTCCGTTTGATTAATGGAAAAAAGAACCTCTGTGGCGTTCCCACGGGGAACGGCGCGCGTGGTTGAAAGGTTCCGTTTTCGCCGAACTGCGCTTCGCCCGGCGCCCTGCTTCGCTCACGCGTTCGCGTCGCAGTGGTAGTTTCGGGATCGCGTACTGCCGCTTGTGTTTTGCGTGCTCGTGAAAGTCGCTCTGACAGAAAGTTCGACAAAATGCCGCATGCGACGACGCCGGCACTATGAGCCCTCAGCAGCATACCGCGTTCATCGGGGCTTACGCTGAATTGGAGCCCAGCGTCGCGAGCC
Source organism: Rhipicephalus sanguineus (assembly GCF_013339695.2). Classification (NCBI taxonomy): domain Eukaryota; kingdom Metazoa; phylum Arthropoda; class Arachnida; order Ixodida; family Ixodidae; genus Rhipicephalus; species Rhipicephalus sanguineus. The sequence goes on from NC_051184.2 coordinate 115,027,537, forward strand.
AATGTCTCGTTGTCAAGTTCTCCGTCCACATCCATTGCGGCGATTGCGGCAAGCTTCGAAGACTTCGATGGCCGTTGTTGCTGCTGTGGGTCCCGCTACTTTCGCTCTGCTGCTACTAGTGTCGGCGGCCGCGCAGTAAAGGCGGGCAACGTTGGGCACGGCAGCAGTGACGTATCAAAGTCTGATTTCAGGCGGGTGATTTGAAGTGCGCTAACGTGATGCGGACCAATAAAACGTGATTTTATTTCAAAATAAGCACTTCCTTGGCATAAAAATAGCCCTACGAGGTTTCTGGACCGCTATTTCAACAATCAACGTCGACTTAATATTTGCCTTTAGTGTCCTTTTAAGGAGGAGAAGAACGGCTATTGGTGAGCGAGGCACGGGTCACATGACCGGCATGGCCACGCCGGATTGGTGGTAGCAAAGAGACATGGAAGAGACCCAGCTCCACCCAGTAGCATGAATAGAGAGCTCAACCGCACTGGTGTCTTAGCATGTCACCAGGGGTCGCGCGACACAACAATACTCTTGAAGGCGAAGCTCAAGCGTCCTCGAAGTTTTTATAGAAATTTGTCTGTTTCGTTTTTATATTTGAATTGCCTAAGGTGCTCCACTTGCAACCCATGCGGTTGCTATGTGCATTGTTTTCTTGCATTTCTTTGTAAACGCCTGTGCGAGTTTTTAACTGCTGTGAATTCATGTTATGCGCCGCATACTGTTACTGCGTGTGTCTCGTGCCGTTTGTAGGTTCGCGCTTGATAGGTTTGTTAAGAAGAATACACAAAGTAATACTGCAAAATAAAGCAGTCGTCTTATTTTACTGGCCTCCTTTGACAGCAGAGCTACGACGCACATTGCAGTTTTACGCTTGTTTGGCAATTTCATAAAAACGCACAAAATAACGTGTGTTTACTTCAACACAGTACTTACAGCACTCTTCATTACCACTAGCAAATTAGAAAAATGAAAGCAATTTTTCGTACATTTTTACAAGCGTGACACAGCTCCACACATTCACGCACTTGTAAAAAAAAACGTGACTTTTGTCGATTAAGCCATAACCCCTATCACATGCGTCTAGAATTACGCATGGCATCACTCACAATTAGGGAGGAATTATGGACGCGTGAAGAACAAATCTCTCGTATATTACATTGAACTTTGGAATGTGAAACACCATGTAACATGCGCTTCAAGAAAGTAACACACGTGCACAATAACAGGTGATTGCTTACACCCCCAATCACCTCTGTGAGAAAAGTGTTCCAAACGAGAGCAGTCTTAGCGAACGCAAAACGTCAACAACGCACTTTTCATCGCAGAGTGGTCACAGTTTAACGCGCGAGGCCAAGACCGTGATATTTTTTGTCGCGCTGCAAAGTGCTACATTAGCCGCGTGCTCATACAATGCCTCGTAATAATTTTGTTTTCTGTAACAGAGCCCTAGCGGTACAGCGCGATAAAGTGTTGTCGTATACTTCCATATGATTTGCAGTCATTTCAATGGTTCCCACGATGTGCATAGCACAATTTTCCCTCCGCTAATAGAACTGCTATGACGCCGAGGGCCACAAAATTTGCTCACGTAAGAACAGTGAGGCTATGACATCACGTTATCTTACATCTCAAAAGCCACCTAGAAACGTGCAGAAGTGAGGTGTCTGAAGCATTGCCGCAGAAAAAATGGATTGGCTGCGTAACCATAATAGTGTACGTTGCGGTGTCCGCCTTGTGCACTCGTATGGTTAGGTAGCTTTTCATTTTCCTGTCACAACGGTGAACTTACAATGCTGACATGTATTTTAATTTCTCCCGATGTTATGTCTTGCATTCAATATCCATGAAGTGTCCAAGGAAAAGTTTACATAAAGTGCACACATGCGTTTTTATAAGGATAAAGAGCACGTGCTTGTAAATACGTCATAAAAAAGGAGTTTTCTCCATTTCATTTCAGTTGTCACCGCCTGTGGTTTTTCTACCGAGGGAAGGCGTGATGCAGCTTTGACATAGAGGGCACAGGTTGGAGTATACATAATTCGTTGGCATAGTTATGGCGTTGTCGGCACTTCGCAAAATCGCAAAAAGAAAAATTGCGGCGTAGAAGGCACTTGGCAACTTTGCTTCCAATAGGCATCCTTGGATAGTTTTAAACGGCGAACAGATGTTCCTTACCTTGCGGCACCGTTGAGGTACCCACCGCGAAGCGAAGCCGATAAAATGGATATGAAGTTCATGCTCGCAAACTCTCGTCCATACCTGTGTATTTTTCCTCATGTAATTGTCTTACTCGGCGTTTGTCAGGGCATCCGTCCCATGTACTGGTAAAAAGACTTTGATAAGGCAGACAATATTCTGTATATAGCCTTGCCTTCGATGACATTCTCTGTGCATAAAACAATCTCAAAAGAGCAAATATGCGGCGACACACAAGTCACAGCCGTCCTTGCGTTGAGCGACGGTGGAACGGTGACTTAAGCTTTCCGAAACAAAGGTAGCTCTGCAAAGTTGAGGACAAGTCTGTGTAGTCCATGTCTTTTTCTTGTCCTCAACTTTGCAGCGCTACCTTGTTTGCTACAGTATGTTCCAGCTAGCCCTCACAGAAGCTCTTCTGACTTAAGCTTGTCACCATCGTATTCCAAGCCCAGAGGTCAGCACTGTCGGTGGGAATGTAAGTGAAGGGGGTGGTATCGGAGGTGGACTTCTGAGTGAGACGCCGAAAATTGGAGCACGAGCCGATAAAGCAGTGGAGTGGAGCTCTTGTAGAGTGGAAAGGTCAGGGGCACTCGGCGGTGCGACGCAGTTATGCAAGCTACTGGTAGAGTTCGCGCTTTTCAGACGAAGTGACCTAAAATAATAGGTTCGCATGCTAAATTGGGATTTGTACAAGATTATTAGCAGCCTGGCGCACAGACTAACTCGTTCAAGGCGAATTACATCAGACTCAGAATTTGCAGGAAAAAACAGCATTCTCATCTAAGCAGCGAAAGTAGGTGCGCTGCATAAGTTCCCTGACTACTGTGTTCGTCATATTCTTGAAAACTGCAGGCGCGTGGCAAATGCCAAAGGGCGTTCGCTTGAATGAACGTACTCCGCCTGGAGTCATTAACGCTTTTTTGATCGTTCTGCCTCAGCCATGGGCAGCTTCCACTAGAGAGCGAGAATTGACCGGAGATAGAAATTCCGCACCTTGAAGCCAATGCGTGGAATCGGCTATGTGTTTCAGGGGATAAAGACACTTGCGTGTGGTCTGATTCGTTGAACGTTTATCTACGCAAAATATCTTGCAGCATAAACTTTTTTTTTCGCACCAGCTCCTTTACACAATTCCCTGGACTGCCATTACTGAATAACACCCCATTGCAGCTTGTCATCGGCATATTCACTAATGACGTCGCGCCGAGCCTATGCTATACGGTAAGGCCGCTGCCACAGCGGAACATGTAGACTAGTGTCCATAAGGTTCGTGACCACTGACGTATGCCCCAGCAAACTTCGATCGTTCTCAAATTAGGACGGCTACGATCAAATTGTCGGACTACCTGATTGCACTGATCATGCGTAGGCGCGTGAAGATGCTGTGCAAAGAAACGTCGGGGTCGGGTAAGACGGCAAAGTTACGTCATCGATAAGCAATGGCGAGTGTGGGGTGGTGCATAGACAGAGAAGATGGTCTCTTAAGTGTCGAGACGCCCAGGGCATTCTCCTTGTAATATAGTTTGAGGGGAGGGGAACGCATTTCACGCGTAAAATCGACCGCAACCATCGCCATGTTTGACATCCGCCAACGACACTACCATGTTATGGCAACTAGTACATCCTTCAGACGGAGTAAGGGAAGCACTTGAAGGCTGAACTTAGTTATAGTAGTTGATAAGGTGGCAGAGAAAGCAGAGATGGCAACATAAGCAGCTAAAACAACTTTGACAGACAAGCGAGGTGAATCAGAGCTTGTGGTGCTGAACGGGAACAAGGGGAGTTGTACGCGAGTGCAGTCAACAATCGCGTGATGCGCGGAAAGCGCCAGCTCAGGATAACCCGGCGACGCATGTAATGTTCACCTTGAACAAAAACATGAGCAGTGCATGTCACCGACGGCTTCAAGTGTTGCAAACTCGCTCTGCGTACAGAAATGCGAAGCAGAGGAATCGTCACTTTGTTCTCCTTCAGGCCCAGCACTTATCAACCACAAAAAGCGCCACTAGCTTGCACTAGTGGCGCGAAGCTTAAGAAACAGCGTAGCTGATCGGTTCCTAGCTCCTCCTGACCATACGAAATGATGCCAAGTTAATGAAGTGATGCCAGGTGACGCTAAGTTATAAGCAGTAATGCCAAATGGCGCCAAGTTCCAGTCGAATCCAGCACAGTCGTCTTTCGCCGTTTCGGCCGTATTACGTTACGGTCTACATAACGCTTGTCGAGTCCGAGCGAGGCGAGCGCTGACGATGCTGCTGGATGGAGGCGCGTATTCTTCTTCACAATCGTCGCCACGGAAAAAGAGCCATCCTGGCGACCTAAGAAGTTTGAGGCAGAAGTTCATGATACGGCTTGAGATGGTAAACATGGACGATGCCACGTCCACGCCGGCGCATGTGATCCGATCGAGAAACTGGCTCGATAAGAACATTAACTGGATAGGTTTGCTCCAAGACGCGGTAACGGCATTCTTACCTTGGAACGAGCTTCGAGGAGAGTCCGGGAGTTTCGCATGAGAGACACAACCATACAAGAAACCCGGGGGCACAGGTAGGATCTAGGTATGAGGCGGTACGGTTTCTTTTCTGGTGTTGCTGCTTTTTGGGATGTGAAGGTGTAGACGAGCTGTCGGCATTATTCGGCTTGTCGAGCAGCTTCGTAGACGGGTGGACACTTGGAAGCATTGGGACGGTACGGAAGTAGGCTGTCGATAGTAGGCTCGCGGTCATACAAGAGAAAGGAAGGCGAAAATCCTGTAGTTGTTTGTACTGCGGTGTTGTATGCGAATGTTACGTATGGTTGAACACGGTCCCAGTTACCATGGTCAGATGCCACGTATCATTGAGAGCATATCACCCAGCGTGCAGTTAAACCATTCTGTGGGCCCGCCAGCCGGCGGGTCGTATGCCGTGGTCGTTCGATGAATGATGTTGAATACCGAAAGCAGAGCTTCGACGACCTCAGAGAGGAAAGCGTGGCCTGTGTCAATAGGTCACTGTTGTGGTGCGCCATGTGGAAGTATGAAGCGACGTAATATGAAAAAGGCGACATCTGAAGCAGCAGCATTCGGCAAAGCGGCAGTTTTCGGCGTAGCGTGCCAGATGGTCGACAGCAACTATAATCCACCGATTGTCAACCGGTGTCATTAGAACTGGGCTGTAGAGGTCAACGCGGACGTGATCAAATGACTTGGCGGGACATGGAAGCGGCTTCAATGCGCCAGTCGTATGTAAATGTGGCCATTTGTGGCATTACCAGTCAGGAGACCACTGCACGAATTTTTGCACGAAATTGTACATGCCGCGCCAGTGACAGCGATGACGAAGCCGTTTGTATGTCAAGCACTCCGGCGTGGCCACATTGCGGATCGGTTGTGAAGAGAGGCGCATACTTTTCATCGCAAGCTGCGCGGAACGACCAGTAGTCACCTGCGGCAATCGGCAGTGCAGCTGCGTTGATGAAACAGGTTGATCGCGGATGGCGAAATGGAAGGCTTGGCGTTGGAGAGATCGAGATACAGGAAGGGTGGATGTGCCAGATAGATAATCAAGAGATGGGATCCACGGGTCACTGCGTTGTTCGGTGGCGATCGAGTCGAGATCAAGAGGTGACAAGGTGTGAGCGCAAGTGGTCCCGCATGCCGAATCTGGAGGTAAAAGTGAAAGGGACAGGACGTCTGCGTCAGAGTGCTTGCGTCCGCAGCTGTATACAATTGCAATATCGTACTGCTGGATGCGGAGTGACCATCGCGCTAGGCGACCTGCAGGGTCTTTCAGCGGAGCGAGCCAACAAAGTGCATGATAATCAATTACTAGATCGAATGCCGGGCGTATAAGTATCGCCGGAGCTTTCCAAGAGCCCACAACAGAAGCAAACACTCTTTCTCACTCACGCTGTAATTAGTTTCCGCTTTCATCACCGTGGGACTTGTGTAAGCGACGGCGTATTCTGAGTAGCCAGGCTTTCGTTGAGCGAGGATATCGCCGAGCCCGACGCCGCTTGCGTCTGTGTGTACTTCTGTAGGAGCTTTCGGATCGAAGTGGCAAGGAATAGGTGGGGAGGTGAGCATGCAGCGCAGCGTAGCGTAGCGAAAGCGGCGTCGCATGTAGGGGACCAGGAGAAGTGGTCCACGTCGTCGCGAAGAATCTGGGTCGATGATAACATGATAGATGCCAAATTCCGAACAGAGCGCCGGAAATAAGAAGATAGGCCTACAAAACTCGGAAGTTTCTTCATGTCCGTCGGCTTGGGAACTGCACGAAGTTTCGCAGGGTGTGGTAACCAGCCGTTTTTAAACACGATGTGGCCTAAGATGATCAGCTTCCGTGCCGCGAAACGGCATTTTTCGAGGGTCAGTTGAAGGCCAGCGTTGCTTAGAGAAGTGAAAACGTATCTAAGGCGAAGTAGGTGTGCAAGGAAATCAAGCACGAAAACCACGACATCGTCGAGGTAAGGTATACACATAGACCACTTTAGACGTCGTAGCTTATTGCCCATTAACCATTCAAACGTGGAAGGCGCGTTTCAAAGCCCAAAGGGCATGACATTAAATTCGTATAGGCCGTCAGGTGTGATAAATGCTGCTATCCCGCGATTGACATCAGCCATTGGGACTTGCCAGACCAAGAGTCTAGCAATGAGAATAATTCTGCTTCTCGAAGGGTGTCAAGGACGTCATCAATCCGCGGTAGTGCGTAGACGTCCTTGCTCGTTATCTTATTCAAACGACGGTAGTCTACACAATAGCAGAGAGATCCGTCTTTCTTGCGAACAAGGGCGATAGGAGGTGCCCAGAAAGTGAGATGATCGAATACACGTCAGACTCTGGAGTTTCGCAAGACGCGTAGCGCCACCTATCAATGTAGTATTGGGTAGTCTAAAGGCCGCCTGTCTTGCAAAGTTGTCTGTGGAACCAGGTGCAACTAGCCAGTGCGAAACAACGAATCAGCATAATATTACGTGTGTCTGCGCATTTGACACTCCAAAAGGGCGCTACGAATTTGTCTCCTCTAGTTGGAAGCGCCCAAGAACCGCCATGAAGTGCTTGTTGGATCACTCGCCAGAACGACGGCGAAAACAAAAGCAGACGCCACAGCTATGCGCGCTACGAAGAAACGCCGCAATCGACGCGACTGCTGCGTTGTGAATGGGCACGGATGTAAAGAAGTGAATCACAACGTTCACTTTTACCGATTTCTATAGCTGTCGTACGAAGAAGGGCGAGAGCGCTAGATAAGGGTCGTTGCGAACGTGTTCGATAAGCGAATTACTCGCATTCTCCCCAGCTGGCCGCATGAGAAAGTGTGAATGGGTCTCTGCAGTTACAGGCTTGCGTAGCCCTAAGGGAGAACCGTGATAACCATGACTATGGAGCTAAGCAGAGGCGCTGACCGCGGTGAAGCGCTCTTTAGCCAGAAGAGAGCAGCTGGAAGCAGACTGAAGACGTGTTATAAACATTGCGCACACCGTGACCTCCCATAATCTGAATTGGGCGTCACCACACAACATCGCGCATGTACGTTTTCAGGGCTCAAAGTTCCGGCTTTAACTAGCAAATGCTAAAGTGTTGGTGGTGGATACCTTCATGTTTGTTTTGCCCTTGGCCTCCGCAATTGCCTGAGCTCATCTCGGAGTCCGCGGTTTGGCCTTTGGTTGGACCCCGCGAAAGTGGGCACGCACGTATCCCTATATGGAGTATATACAAACGGAGGGCAACCGTCAACAGAACAATCGTGGTTGCCTAATAAAACAGGCCAACGCACAGGAAGCTAGGGATTAAGGGAGAATGCAACTGAAAATGTGAACATTGCCGGGACCATTCGTGCCTCATAAAGCGAGCTTTGCACCACTGATCGTAAGATACAAAGCTAACTAAATTGATCGCGTATGTATTTCTTCGCATTGACATTATGTATATACCCGAATTTAACGCATTTATGCGCTACGGAAAGGACGTCGGAGAGCTTGGTTCAAGCTAAATGTCGTGCGATGCGCGCTTGTGCATGCGAGTTGCAGCGCGCCGAAATAACTGAAACTTCTTTTGCATTGTACCCGCAGTTCCCTTTGATTGGCGTTTGTTTTGAAACATGGATTGGCGGAAGAAGCTTTCGAGGTCCTTGATTTTCAGTAAAACGCACCTCGACAACACGCAAAGAAGGGGTACTATTGAGGCCTATGCACAACGCTTGCGGGCGGCTCTCTTTGCACTACCCAGTTTGTGCCAGGGCTGCGATCAGAGCGCTGGTGGCAGTGTTTTTCGCAGCGCCGCATGGGCAGAGTCTTACGTCTATTACGGCCCTAAGAACCATGTCTTAGACATGGTCGTTAATGACGCGGCGCTCTTCAGTGAAGACGTGGTATGGCCTTTGACGCAGCGGCTTGCGCACACCGGTGCCGACGTAATGCTGCACTTGCCACGTGCGACCCAGTTTGTCAGTTTGTGTCTTCTCTTCTTCCCTGTCGTTCTTGCGCCTTAACAGTTTTCTCAATTAATAAACGAACTAGCTCACCAAGACGATACAGTTCAAGTTGCGGCACATCGAAGGAATTTCGAAATTTATGCTCTAGATGAAGATCGCCGTGTTCAGCAGGTGTGAGGGCATCGGTGATGGCGCAGAAAAACATATCAATGGACGACTCATCAAGTGCCGAAAGGGCATCTGGTTGGTCGCAATAGTTATACGGGTCATCAACCAGAGACGAAGAGTCGAGATCTTCCATGCAGCCGAGACATTCGCCTACAAGCAACGAGACAGGTGCGGAGAGCTGAGGGAAGAAGATTATATTGCAGCAGCTGGTGGCTGTGTTGCGAAAGGTAGCGGAAGAGCTTTACGACTCGTGAAGACATCGGACGGCGTGAAAAAGACCGTAGAATTGGCGAGGACACGGCAGGAGACGGGAACAAGTGCGAAAGAGCCAGGCGGAATGTCGGTATTCTCACGAACGAGCAATCCAGGCGGCTTATGAAGAGCGTCATGTAATGGTGCGTCACACAATGGCAAAAACTCAGCTTCCGCGCGTGCGCAGTCGAAGATGGCATTATGGCGAGATATGAAGTCTCATCCGAGGATGACGTCATGGGAACAGGCAAAAAGACAATAAACTCAACGATGTAGAAATTGCCTTCTGTGAATGCTCTTGCAGTGCAGGTTGCTAGAGGCGTCACTTGCTGCGTGCTTGCGGTGTAGAGCAACACTCCGGAAAGCGGCGTCGCCATCTTGCGTAGTGAACGACAAATATTAGCGGCTATAACAGAAAGCACTGCACAGGTGTCCACAAGACCAAAAGCACAAACACCTTTGACAGTTATTGCGACTACGTTAGCAGGAGGAGCGAGGGATTGGGCAGTTCGAAGATGGCGCTGTTCTTGCCTCTTCAGCTGCGGCGCTTAGTTTTCCTCGTCGGAGGGTCCGGGCTGGTGAGGCATTGGGGAGAGCTATCATCAGCGAGGAGGTGGTGACCGCTGCGGCTGGAATTCAGGGCGGTTAGTAGGTGCATAGCGCGGTGAGGGGCCAGGTACGTATTGGGAGAAGGGCTGATTACCTTATTGGGACAACCGTGAACCGTCGCAGAAAGTTTGGGGGCAATGGAGGGCGACGCGTCCGGGAGTGCATCAAGCGTATAGCGCGATACAGACGGTACGATTTTCCATGCGATGCGACGGCCGACGCGGCGGTGCTGAAGCCGGAATGGTGGCTGTCCGATGCTATGAAAGGTCACCATCCCGGTTTCCCCACCGCCGCGTCCGACGTCGCATCGCATGGAGAATCGCCTTAACAAATGGTACGATTATCAGGCGCAATCCAATAATTGCTGACTGTCGGTGCTGCCCAAGATGCATCGTAAACAGACTTTAACAATGTGCTTGATTGGGATGGTTGGTGCCGCATGGTAGACGATGAATAAAAACAGCGCTAAACACAGGACGAGAAGAGGACCGTGTATGTGTCCTCTTCTCGTCCCGTGTTTAGCGCTGTTTTTGTTCTTTGTCTACCAAGTAAACAGGCTGTTGCGCAGCAGTGAGTGCGTTGTGCAAGGCGGCTGCGGAAGCCTTCGCATTGTCTGCGCATACGTGAGGGGTGCGGCCACAGGGTGCACGGCTTGCGGATAGGCGACAGGAGCGGCCACAGGCGCATAGTTAACAGAAGTAGCTGGAGGCTGCTCGTGGTGCGCCAGGGGAACAGCGTGAGCGACCTCCTTGGAAATGACAGTGCGTAGCGTGGTGGGCAGTCGGGAGGTGGGCTCGTAAGTCATAGGCATTAGGGAGAGTTGGCGGGCACCTTCCTCGCGCACGAAGTCTTTGACTCGCTGAAGCAACTTGGAATGGTCAGGTATGGTGTCAAGGCTGGACAGTGACTCGCCACTTCTAGGAGGCTGCCGTGTCAGGGCGCGTTGCTTCTTGAACTCATCGTAGCTCTGGCACAATCTGACGACTTCCGAAACTGTGCGCGGATTCCCAGCTAGGAGTATGTAGAACGCGCCGTCGTCAGTGCCTTTGAGGATTTTCTTAGTCTTGTCAACTTCGGGCATGGTGTCGTTGATACGTCTAGAAATGTCGACGAAGTCCCCAATATAGCTTTCTCCAGTCTACTGCGATAGCACGTGCAAGCGCTGCACTACGCGCTGATTGCGGACAGCCGATGGACCGAACACTTCACAGAAGTATGTCATGAAAGCGGACCACGTGGGGATGTCGTGTTCGTGATTGTGGTACCACAATTCGGCGACGCCAGTAAAATAAAATATGACGTGACCTAGCGTGTCGGGGTCATCCCACTTGTTATGCGCGCTCACTAGTTCGTAATTGTTCAGCCAGTCTTCCACATCGATCTCATCTGCACCGCTGAAAACATTTGGGCCCTTATCCAAGAAATCCCTGTGTAAGTGACGGACTGCAGTGAAGGCTCCACTGGGTCTGCGTTGGGTGTCATGGTTGGCGGAAGTGTTCTGCTTCGCACCTTTAGATTCAGTTCACGGGTAACATCAGCACTCTCCGCCAATTCTGAAGAGGTTTATTGGCGACCCAAAAGCGCTATGCTCATTAACGGCGAAGCAGCGTGAGGCAGAGTGCGGCGAGGCAGCGGGGGCCACAGTCCTGCGAGACAGCAGCGATCCGAGCGTTGGCGATGCTGCTGGATGGAGGCGCGTCTTCTTTTTCACACATCCGCAAACGGCACAGGGGCACCGTAACAAAGTCCAGTGGAGGTAAAAGGCAGCAATTGTCAAACAAGGTGCGAAAAAAAATGCGTTTCTCTATTGTAAAGCGCATTCGAATTGTCGCTTAGACACTGGTCAGCTGCTTTCCTTATAAAAAAATGCTTCTCACGTTTCACGAGCAGTTTTTGCTTACTTCGGCCTAGTATTTCTGTTTTCCTGTCTAGTTGCGCTGCTTACAATAGTATTAATTGCTATATCGTTCATTCGTTGCCATTTAGACTTCTTTTGCGTAGCCAATTCAAGCTAAAATCACATGTTCCAATCTGCAAGAGCCAAGTCGAAACTTTCCTCCTGAGTACCGACGATAATGGCCTATATATCATAGCCGGAATATAGGCTTGAGGTATTTTGGCGACAGGAGCACGCTGGAAAAAAAGACGATTCTTGGAGCATTTCTAAGCATAACATCAGCGGCAAAAAAACTGCGTTTTTCAAAGTTTCACATAAAGTGGACCTTGTGCATTTAGACAAAAAAAACGTGTCATGTGTTTTCTGGTCATGTCATGCAAAATTTGTTTTCGCTATTTAGTTACAGAAGCCCCTAACTAGGGCTTCTACACATGGCCACATTAATGCAGTCTTCGACATACCAGTGCAAAGTGTGAGGGCATAATGCAAATCTTTTTTTTTCAATTTCTCTGCTGTTACGTTTCGCATTAACATGCACCAACTGCTCGGACGAAATGAACATTAGGTGCATAAATGTGTCTTTATAGGGACAAGCGACGCATTTGCTGGCGGTCATGTCATGAGAAACGTGTTTTCGTCTATGCATTTTAGGTGACACTAAGCAAGTTTCTACCTACGGCAAGTGTGGTGCATCTTTGACGTAAGCGTTAGTGTTTAATGTTCACATTGTCGTTTTTTTAATACCTGCGCGTTTATATATCGCAAGAAATATCTAAGAACAGCCCGCATAAGACAGAAAGTAGTGCACACATGTCTGCTTATAGCAGCAGGTAAGGCATGTGTTTGTCGTTATGCAATGAAAAACATTGCACTTCAGGTGCCAAGTGGTTTCCTACAACGGCAACATTGATGCACCGATGGCCTACCAGCCACGAGTACTCGCACATAGTCCAGGAATGCTTGTTTTATCGCTCCGCTGTTAAGTTTCGCGTGAAATATTCAATGACTACGGTGAGCGAGTAAACTATATTCGTCTGCATGCGCATTTGTAGCTCGTCTGCCTGTGGTTATAGTATTCCAAACTTCTTTTCTTCATTGAATTGCAGGCACGATTAGCTGTTGTTGCCATATAACTGTCAGGCCGACACAAATTTTTACGCGACAGCCTTAATGACACCCGTATCGCAGAAATTATGGTGTCGCAGTCGGCTTCGCTGTTGGCATCGGCGTCGTTAGTGCTGAGTGAAAAATTGGCTTGGCCCGGTAGGCAAAATTGCAATGGATGTAAAAAATAAACAAACAGGGCAGATCCCATGGGCCGTGGGAATCCCTTTCATGCGACGCACTGAACGAGTAGCAGCCTTTGCCGTTTTTTTTTTCGCTTTCATCCAACCATTACGACGCAGAACGACGTATTTGTGAAAACTGAGAAGTCCACATATCGTGTACTTGCCATGTGCGACGAGTGCACTGGCATGTAAAGGCTAGATAATGCTCCAACGTAACATTGCCACTCGCGTTAAAGCAGAGACGTCAGTTTTAACGCAGCCGAGAGAACGCTTCCTTGCGAACATGTCCATATCAGAACTTGCGGTCATCGGCGCCTTCAAGCAACGCTTGACTATAGTCAGAGATGTAGATATGTAATATGTATTACATTCTTACAAAAGCGGGTAGCCAACAAGGCAACCACAGTTAGCATAGGGCCTTTCTCCGAAGCCGTTTGGGAAAACGCACTGTGGCACGGCTCCGGCGGTAGAAACTAGTTGACTGGTCAGCTGCTGGCCATAGAAATACAGATTTACATGCAAACTTTAAATACAAGTTTTACAGGCAAGCAGGAAAAATTCCGCGAATCGACAATAATGATGTCGAAGATGTCAATAATGATGTCGAGTTAGCGAAGAAAGCTTCTTACAAATAAAATTTACACGTGCATGCCCAGCCTACGTTTGATGAAAAATAACCCCCCAAGTATTTTGTGTGTATCAACAATATCTATCGGCACTGATTCAAGAAGTAAACGCTGATGGGCAGTGACTACTTTATTTTTGGCACGAAAAATAATGGCTTTGCTTTTATTTCGATTTCTTTTCAGGATTTATTTTTTCCTATTGTTTGGGGGAGCTACAGGCACGGGTCTGGCGTCAAGCATTTTTTTCGCGAGGGACCACATGCGGTGGCTAAGTGTTGAAACATCACCGCTGAAGAAAAGCTGTATTTCAGGATTTTAGTCAATATGCAGATTGGTAGCGATATATTTACGATATCTTTCGCGAAACCTACGTCGTCTCCTTCGGATACGACCCATATGAGAAAGGCGTTCTTTCAAATCGCAACGTTAGGTGGCATTTTATTCAAAGCGCCAACTTTGCTCACGGTCCCGGCCCCTGTTGGACCGAATTCAGGGTCTGCGGCCTGCGTTGTAGAGATGAGTATGAGAGCCCTGGTATACGCTATAGGTCAGGGGTCAGCAAATTGCGGGCCGCGGGGCAGTATCATTCGGCCCCCGGCACGACGACAAAATCCCCCCCTCCTTAACTAACCACTGAACACCTCCACGACATTGTGCGTGTGTCGGTGAGCAAGCTTGATGTAGATATTCGCGAGTAATCGCCAAAAATCGCATTGAAAGCGTTTTCTCTTGCTTATAACCTATGGTTTTAAACTGCAACCTTGCAACATGTGTGCCGAAAGTAAATATGATTTCTATTCCAGCTTGGTACATCATTATTGTCGATTCGCGGAATTTTTCCTGCTTGCCTGTAAAACTTCTATTTAGAGTTTGCATGTAAATCTGTATTTTCTATGCCAGCAGCTGACCAGTCAACTATTCTACCGCAGAGCCGTGCCAGTGCGTCAAACGGCTTCGGAGAAAGGCCCTATGCTAACTGTGGTTGCCTTGTTGGCTACCCGCTTTTGTAAGAATGTAATACATATTACATATCTACATCTCTGACTATAGTCAAGCGTTGCTTGAAGGCGCCGATGACCGCAAGTTCTGATATGGACATGTTCGCAAGGAAGCGTTCTCTCGGCTGCGTTAAAACTGACGTCTCTGCTTTAACGCGAGTGGCAATGTTACGTTGGAGCATTATCTAGCCTTTACATGCCAGTGCACTCGTCGCACATGGCAAGTACACGATATGTGGACTTCTCAGTTTTCACAAATACGTCGTTTCTGCGTCGTAATGGTTGGATGAAAGCGAAAAAAAAACGGCAAAGGCTGCTACTCGTTCAGTGCGTCGCATGAAAGGGATTCCCACGGCCCATGGGATCCTGCCCTGTTTGTTTATTTTTTACATCCATTGCAATTTTGCCTGCCGGGCCAAGCCAATTTTTCACTCAGCACTAACGACGCCGATGCCAACAGCGAAGCGACTGCGACACCATCTTTCTGCGATACGGGTGTCATTAAGGCTGTCGCGTAAAAATTTGTGTCGGCCTGACAGTTATATGGCAACACAGCTAATCGTGCCTGCAATTCATGAAGAAAGAAGTTTGGAATACTATAACCACAGGCAGACGAGCTACAAATGCGCATGCAGACGACATATAGTTTACTCGCTCACCGTAGTCATTGAATATTTCACGCGAAACTTAACAGCGGAGCGATAAAACAAGCATTCCTGGACTATGTGCGAGTACTCGTGGCTGGTAGCCATCGGGTGCATCAATGTTGCCGTTGTAGGAAACACTTGGCACCTGAAGTGCAATGTTTTTCATTGCAACGACAAACACATGCCTTTACCTGCTGTCTATAAGCAGACATGTGTGCACTACTTTCTGTCTTATGCGGGCTGTTCTTAGATATTTCTTGCGGATATAAACGCGCTAGGTATTAAAAAAACGACAATGTGAACATTAAACACTAACGCTACGTCAAAGATGCACCACACTTGCCGTAGGTAGAAACTTGCTTAGTGTCACCTACAATGCCTAGACGAAAAACACGTTTCTCATGACAGTACCGCCAACAAATGCGTCGCTTGTCCCTATAAAGACACATTTATGCACCTAATGTTCATTTCGTCCGAGCAGTTGGTGCATGTTAATGCGAAACGTAAACAGCAGAGAAATTGAAAAAAAAAGATTTGCATTATGCCCTCACACTTTGCACTGGTATGCGAAGACTGCATAATGTGCCATGTGTAGAATGCCCTAGTTAGGGGCTTCTGTAACTAAATAGCGAAAGCAAATTTTGCATGACATGACCAGAAAACACCATGACACGTTTTTTTGTCTAAATGCCCAAGGTCCACTTTATGTGAAACTTTGAAAAACGCAGTTTTTTTGCCGCTGATGTTATGCTTAGAAATGCTCCAAGAATCGTCTTTTTTTCCAAGCGTGCTCCTGTCGCCAAAATACCTCAAGCCTATATTCCGGCTATGATATATAGGCCATTATCGTCGGTACTCAGGAGGAAAGTTCGACTTGGCTCTTGCAGATTGGAACATGTGATTTTAGCTTGAATTGGCTACGCAAAAGAAGTCTAAATGGCAACGATATGAACGATTATAGCAATAATACTATTGTAAGCAGCGCAACTAGACAGGGAAAAACAGAAATACTAGGCCGAAGAAGCAAAAACTGCTCGTGAACGGTGAGAAGCTTTTTTTATAAGGAAAGCAGCTGACCAGTGTCTCAGCGACCAATTCGAATGCGCTTTACCAATAGAGAAACGCATTTTTTCGCACCTTGGTTTGACAATTGCTGCCTTTACCTCCACTGGACTTTGTTACGGTGCCCCGTGCCGTTTGCGGATGTGTGAAAAGAAGACGCGCCTCCATCCAGCAGCATCGCCAACGCTCGGATCGCTGCTGTCTCGCAGGACTGTGGCCCCCGCTGCCTCGCCGCACTCTGCCTTTCACGCTGCTTCGCCGTAATGAGCATAGCGCTTTTGGGTCGCCAATAAACCTCTTCAAGAATTGGCGGAGAGTGCTGGATGTTACCGTGAAACTGAATCTAAAGGTGCGAAGCAGCAACACTTCCGCAAACCATGACACCCAACGCAGACCCGTGGAGCCTTCACTGCATTCCGTCACTTACACAGGATTCTTGGATAAGGGCCCCAAATGTTTTCAGCGGTGCAGATAGATCGATGTGGAAGACTGGCTGAACAATTACGAACTAGTGAGCGCGCATAACAAGTGGGATGACCCCGACACGCTAGGTCACGTCATATTTTATTTTTACTGGCGTCGCCGAATTGTGGTACACCATCACGAACACGACATCCCACGTGTTCCGCTTTCATGACATACTTTCTGTGAAGTGTTCGGTCCTCGGCTGTCCGCAATCAGCGCGTAGTGCATCGCGCTTGCACGTGCTATCGCAGTAGACTGGAGAAAGCTATATTGGGGATTCGTCGACATTTCTAGACGTATCAACGACACCATGCCCGAAGTTGACAGACTAAGAAATCCTCAAAGGCACTGACGACGGCGCGTTCTACATACTCCTAGCTGGGAATCCGCGCACAGTTTCGGAAGTCGTCAGATTGTGCCAGAGCTACGATGAGTTCAAGAAGCAACGCGCCCTGACACGGCAGCCTCCTAGAATGGCGAGTCACTGTCCAGCCTTGACACCATACCTGACCATTCCAAGTTGCTTCAGCGAGTCAAAGACTTCGTGCGCGAGGAAGTGGCCCGCCAACTCTCCCTAATGCCTATGACTTACGAGCCCACCTCCCGACTGCCCACCACGCTACGCACTGTCATTTCCAAGGAGGTCGCTCACGCTGTTCCCCTGGCGCACCACGAGCAGCCTCCAGCTACTTCTGTTAACTATGCGCCT
>NC_051184.2:115044973-115080721 GCF_013339695.2 Rhipicephalus sanguineus
GAGCTCTGCGACATGCGCCAGCGGGTGTACGACATCCACGAAGCCGCAGAGCGGAAAGCGATGCCTGTGGCCGACGACACGTCGAGGACAATGCGCGTTGACACGCTCCTTGTTTCCAGAAGTGAGAGAAAGTGGCGATTGAGCATCGCGCGGAGAAAGGCAACGCCAGAAACTTTCTTCATTATCAGCTACGCGCCGAAGCAGTCGCTTATCGGAGATTCCCGGAAGCGGCGGGGTGCGGCCACGAGTTTACGCTGCTAAGCCTACGCTGCTGAACCAACTGCTTCGGTGCGGCGAAATGCGAATTCTGCTCCGGCCCTTTGAACGTTTCAAGAGGGGACCGTGAGTACGGAGTGGCAGTTAAAATAGTGGTGAAACTGTGCCGTCTGTGGAGATGTCAGCACCGGAGGAGCTCGCGAGAGCAGGGGGGAATGCGACCTGCAACCCATTCGAAGTGAATGTGCTTGCTGCTCGGGCAGTTATGAGCACGGGAAATGGGCAGACAGTGCTAAACGACATTTCTCGGCGGCTGAAGTTTCTCGTCGCGGTATGCACAACAAAACCTTACCAAAAACGTTACGTAACAAACAATGAATAGAACCCGCCGCGCGTGAACGCATCAGCGGGGCGTCATGAGTGAGTGCGCGACAGCTGTGAAGGACATAGTCTGAAACTTCGGGAACCCCCGCAATATCGCAGTTTCATTTGACGGGACTTGGCTCACTCGTGGACACCTGTCACACATTTGTGTGGGGAAACTGTGATCGAACTCTTTTCGGGATACGTGCTGGACTTCAAAGTTCTATCGAACTTCTGTTGGGTTGCGAAATCGGCCCCAAGGACGGGTGACCCACGATACAGTGAGTGGCGAGCTCGTCATAAGTGCCAAAAAACTCTTCGAGCAAGCCTGGCCAAATGGAGGTGGAGGCTGCCAAAAATTCTGTTTGGCCGGTCCCTTGAAAAACATGGACTGCGTACACAACGATGTTGTGCGACGGAGATAGCCGCGCTTTCAACAGCCTTCAGGAGGAGAAAGTTATGGCTTTGTGCCCATCGAAAAGGAGGATTGGTTAATCACATTCATAACGAATGGGTGCTGCACTGAGAAACCTCTTGCAGAAGAGCAAAGGGGAAGGTCGGCCAAGCCTCGGTGGCAAAGGCAAGCTCACTGCTGAGCTTGTTACAAAGCTTACGAATATTATGGCTGGGCACTCAAGGCACACCAGGGAAACATTGATGAGATGGAGAATGCTGTCCTTGCCACGTACTATCATGTGGCTTCCACAGATACAAAGCCACAACATTCACGGTGCCCAAGGTGAAGAATCATGGGTGCACACAACAAGGCAGTGGGCAAGGCAGCAGGCTCCTCCCAAGCACCGGTACAACCTCCCTGAATACGTTGCTGAAGCCCTCCTCCCAGTGTACACTCGCCTCTCTGATCGGAAGCTGTTGGAGCGCTGTCAACGAGGCAAAACTCAGAATTCAAATGAGAGCCTCCATTCAGTAATCTGGTGCCAAAAACCAACACGCTCGCTCTTCACAGTCGAAACTGCTGTTGCGGAAGCAGTCGCCCGGTTCAATGCCGGAAAGAAACGTGCCTCTGAGGCCATTTGAAGGAGCTGCATTTGAGTCAAGGCAGCACAGATGTGGAAAGGTGTCTAGAAAAGGACCAGCAGCGGCTAGCGGCATGTGACAAGAAGCATACCAGAGCAGAAAACTTCAGGAATGCCATGAAGAGGAGGCGTGTGAAAGAAAATGATAGTGATATGTGCCTGGTGGCTTCTAGAGCGAAAAGGACTTCCATCTGTTGCTTTTTAGTAGCAAGAAGAAACCTATACCAAGTCTTCAAACTTCTTTCTGAGTTTTCTCAAAATCCGTTTTTCACCTATGTGCTATACTGTTGCCCACAGTATCTTTTGATCTTGTGATCAGATTTGAATGATTCTTGTTGCAATTGAAAGCTTATGAGTTCCTATACACAATAATACTACTAAATTATAGACTTGGTCAAGAGAAAATTTTTTATATGCTGATAAAAACTGATAAAAAAATTTCATGTTCCCAACCATTACATACAGATGGCAATAACTTTTATAAAAAACATAGCTAAAATTACAGTAATGGTTTAGTTGTGATCCTTGATTGTTCTAGAATATGGCCATATCAAGTTTTCTAGGATATTCAATGATTAAATTGCAGAACAATGGGCAATTGATCATTCATTATTTATTTAATATCTCAAAACTACTACTTGAGCTAAGAAAAAATGGATTGCATATCTGTTATAGCAAGTTAAAAATATACATTGCCTGAAATTCATTTGAATATGACAATAAACAAAGTTTTTTTTAGAAGACCAGAGTCTCCCTTAATGAATCCGTGTATATCACTGCCTTTTGTAGTTTTAATTGCTTTATGTGTTTAACTGCCGCAAGTATCGCGTAAGCCTCTGCCATGAAGATACTGGACTCAGGGGTGCAGAATACCGGAATCGGAAAAGGATGGACCAAACGGCTGCGTATGACACAGAAGTGTTAGACTTTGAGGCATCTGTAAAGAATTCAGGGTGTGGGTACTTGTATTGTAATTCGAGGAAGTGTGTACGGATATGTGCAAGTGGCGCATGCTGGTAACTTCCACGAAGAAACATCGCAATCTATAAGCTGCCACTGCACGGCGGGAGATACGACAGTGGGAGCCATTAGACAGTGTTTCGAGAAGTGGCACACCCATTTCTTCAGCTAGTCCCCTCACACGAAGTGAGTACGGCTGTCTCATCGAGGGACGGTTGTGAAAAAGTTCAGAAGCAGACAACTCTTGATTGTAGTGTGTGAGGGGTGTTCGTTGTTTGCGTTCACTTTTGAGGAAATATACAAAAGATAGGTAAGATCTCTGAGGTGTAGCGACCATTCGTCCGATTCGACGTAGAGGCTTTCCACGGGGCTGGTGCGAAAGGCGCCTGTAGAAAGACGAATGCCCAAATGGTGGACTGGGTCAAGCATCTTCAAGGCACTTGGTGTCGCAGAGTGATAGATTATCGCCCGTATCTAGGCGTGTGCGTACAAGGCTGTTATAAAGGTTCATCAGGCACTTCCTGTCACTACCCCACATAGTGCGTGACAACACTTTTAGAATATTCAGTTTTAATGCACTTGTTTTTTATGTACTTAATGTTGCGGTATGAACGTAAAGTTTTGTGTCTAGAATTAGCCCTAGGAACTTGTGCTCTGTTTTACCAACAGACGCTGACCATGTAGGTCAATGTCTGGATCGGGAGAAAAGCCTCTTTTCTGGAGAATAGACGCAAGTGCTTTTTTGTGCATTCAGCGTAAACCCTTTCTCGTCTGCCCATTTAGAGACCTTGTTCAAGCCCAGCTGGACCTGCCGCTCACACATTGAAAGGTTGCACGACTTATAACCGATCTGCACGTCGTCCACATATGTGCAATAAAACATGTTCCGTGGAATGTACAGACGTAGCGAATTCATTTTATAATAAAAAGTGTGCAACTCAGACACCACCTTGCGGCACTCCAGTTTCCTGGACAAATATTCTGGACAAGACATTACCCACTCGAACACGGAACGGGCGATTGGACAAATAGCTTTCGATTATGGTCAGCATCTTTCCTCGGACACCTAAGTGTGAGAGGTCTCGCAGTATGCCAAACCGCCATGTGGTGTCGTAAGCCTTTTCCATATCGAGGAACACCGAAAGAAAGAATTGCTTGTGGACAAAAGCGTCGCGTATTTGTGCCCTCGATACGGATAAGGTGGTCAGAGGTAGATCTACCCTCTCGAAAACCGCACTGGTATGGGTCGAGTAATTTGTTTGCTTCGAGGAAATGTATAAGTCGGCGGTTTATCATCTTTTCAAAAAAGTTTACACAGGCAGCTTGTTAGTGCAATGGGCCTGTAGCTCGTAACGGAGGATGGGTCTTTGCCCTGTTTTAAAATCGGAATAATAATGGCTTCCTTCCAGGCCGAGGGGATCTCGCCGGAAGACCAAACAGCATTATACAGTGAGAGGAGGGTTTTTTGAGTTTCAGATGGCAGGTGTTTCAACATTTCATATACAACACGGTCGGAGCCTGGGGCGGAATTATTGCAGCAGTTAAGCGATGCTTGTAGCTCAGCTATGCAGAAAGGTTCATTGTATGCTTCGTGTTTTGTGGATTTGCGCTCTAATTTCTGTTTTTCGATTCTTGTTTGTATCTTTGGAAAGCTTCACTATAGTGCGACGAGCTCGACACCTGTTCGAAGTGTGCACCTAGGAAGTTCGCCTGGTCTTCCAAGCTGTCGCCTTGTGTGTTTACTAGAGGAAGTGAATGTGCTTGTCGGCCTGCTACCCTGCTAACCATGTTCCAGACTTTGGCCTCCTGTGTATATGAATTAATGCCCGATAAAAACTTCTGCCAACTTTCCCTTCTGGCCTGTCGGCGCGTTCTCCTGCCTTGGGACTTTATGTTCTTAAAACTGTCCAGATTCTCAGCTGTCGGGGAGTGCCGAAGCAACCTCCATGCCTTGTTTTGTTTTTTGCGCGCGTTTCGGCACTCAGTGTTCCACCACGGCACACGTCTTTTGCTGGGCAGTCCAGTTGTTTGTGGGATGCATTTAGTTGCAGCATTGATGAGAAAGGCTGTAAAGTAGTCGACAGCTGCACCTATGCTTAAATCACACATGTCTGTCCAACTTAAGAGAGCCGTCTTACGAACTGTTCCCAATCGGCTTTGTCAATGTGCCATTTGGGAACCTGTGGGGGACATTCATTTACTATTGGTGTGCTGAGAACTACAGGAAAGTGATCACTTCCGTAAGCGTTATTAATGACTTTCCATTTGAGTAGGTGTAGAAGTGATGGAGATGTGATGCTGAGGTCTATGGCCGAGTAGGTATTGTTGGCGAGGCTATAATATGTTGGCTCTTTTTGATTCAAAAGACATGCGTCGGAAGACAAAAGGAAATGTTCAATAAGACGACCTCGCGCATCGCAGCGAGAATCACCCCATAGACAGCTATGTGCATTAAAGTCCCCAAGTACCAGATACGGTTCTGGAAGTTCATCTATTAATGATTGGAATTCATGTTTCTGAAGGTGGTAGTGTGGAGGTATGTAGATAGAGCATATGGTGACGAGTTTGTTCAAAAGAACCGCTCGAACAGCCACTGCCTCGAGGGACGTTTGTAGTGGTAAACGTGTGCATGCTACTCCTTCATTAACTATAACGGCTACGCCACCAGATGACGCTACAGCATCATCCCGGTCCTTTCGAAATATAAGATAGTGGCGTAGGAAATTGGTGTTCTTAGCTTTTAGGTGTGTTTCTTGTACACACAGCACTTTTGGCGAGTGTTCGTGTAGCAACTCTTGGATATCGTCAAGGTTTCTTAGAAGACCTCTAACGTTCCATTGTATAATTTGTGTGTCCATTTTGAGTGTAAGTTAGTGCTGTGTGTACTGGAAGAACTATTGCCTTAAGTCACAGAGCCCTTTCCAGGCCCTGTGATGCGGGCTTTTTCTTTTTGGCGCGCTCCAAGGAGCTACGCCGTTCCTTCGGCGCTTGAGACGCCGTTGGGCTTGCCGTTGTTTCCATCGCCTCGGCAGAGGCGCTGGATGCCCGCTCGCGGCTTACGCGCACGGGTGTCAGAGGTTTGAGGCTTTCTGCCTGAGCAGAAGGCCCTGGGCCTGCAGATCCAGAAGCCTGCGTGCCCTTTGGTTGCGGAGCAGCATGGGCTGCTTCCGCTGAGGGGGCAGATGGCGCTACCGCCCGTCCACTGTGCGTGGTACGCGCGGCCGCCGCGAACTTTTGTGGCACTGCCCCCGTGTGTGCCACATCCGCGTACGAATGACCCTGTGCAAAAGAAAGGCGTTTGCGCGCCTCCCTAAAAGATATGTTTTCTGTGACCTTGAGTGTGATTATTTCCTTTTCCTTTTTCCACGAAGGACATGTGCGAGAGTAGGCGGGGTGCCCACCGTCGCAGTTTGCGCAGTGTGGGGTTTCGACACAGTTGTCAGCAGGGTGTTCGTGTGAACTGCACTTGGCACAGGTTTGACGGCCACGGCAACTCTGAGAGCCGTGACCGAAACGCTGGCACTTAAAGCAACGGCGCGGGTTGGGGATGTAGGGCCTGACCTTAAGTTTCAAGTATCCTGTTGCGACATGTTCTGGTAGGGTGCTTGTGCCAAATGTGAGGATTAGGTGCTTTGTCAAGATTTCTTTGTCGTCGCGCCTGATTTTGATCCGCTGGACATTTATCACATGTTGTTCACTCCAGCCCTCGAGGAGCTCTGCTTCTGTCAGGTCGAGAAGGTCTTGATCTGATACCACAGCTCGCGAGCTGTTGAGAAAACGATGCTGGGTGATTGAGACAGGTGTGTTTCCCAAAGAAACAAGTTTAGACAGTTTTTCGTATTGGGTTTTGCTTTGAACTTCAAGGAGAAGGTCTCCGCTAGCCATTCTAGTTGCCTGGTAACCATGGCCCAAAGTTTCAGTAAGGCATTTTGACACAACGAAGGGAGAGATTGATCTGGCATTCTTATCGAGTGTTTCACAGTGGATGACGTGGAATCGCGGGAAAATTTCATTTGGCTTTAAGAATAGGTTGACTGTATCTTCGGTGCGTCCCCTCTTTGTGCGAGGACGATCATTGAGTCTGGGAAAGGAAGTGGAGGCCATAAGATAAGTGTATTTTCGGCAGCCATGCCAGCCGCCCACCATGGAGCCCAACATGGGGACGCGACAGCACTTATGTTTATATAAGGCATGCCAACGCCAGCTGTACACAGCCACTATAACCAAATATAATGTGCCCAAGAGAGGGCACACACACAAGGTTAACCCTTGCCGCCAGGAAAAGTGGAAGTAAATGGAAGAGAGGAGAGGACAGGAAAGATTAAAGTGAGAGAGAAAGACGAAGATGAGGGGAGAAAGAGACAGGAAAAGGCGACTGCCGATTTCCCCTGGGTGAAGCTGGGGCCAAAGGGGTGTGTTGCGCCTGCCAGGGGGCCTTAAAGGTCCAATCACCCGGCGTCGGCTCAACCCCCAGGATCCCCTTTCCCCGGACACGGCAAGGCCACGCACGGCTAGGCGTGGGAGGGGGTCGAAACCCCCCCGTTAGCTCGGGTCCGTGGTGTCGCTAAACACCAAACGCCTGCTTCCACAGACGCCCCTGCGGGGATCGTTAAAAACTATGACATGCCCCTATGTTCAGAGTCAGAAGACAAAAAGGCAAGCACAATGCACTCTAACAGAAAGTGAAATTTATTCTGCTGGCAGTTCCTTTCTCTCAGTGATCCAGTTTTGCTGGCTTTAAAAATCACTTCTCGATACATCTCGATCACGTGCTGTTTCAAGGGCCGTTACCTTGACAAATTGTCTACACGGAGCTGCTTGAGAATGCCTGCTAGCTTGCCATAGAGATCTGGATATCTTTTTGGCTTCATTTTTGGCCCCTAGAAACATTTCCTGGTTGACATGCAGCTGAAGATTTCCTTCCTTTGCACCAGACACAGGTTTTGGGCACGCAGAATAGACGCGACGTAGCTGTCCTCGGCATGTGAAATAACTCTCCGTTGATAAGAGCTTTCATAATGAAATGGGCACATCACCGTTTCCACTTCGTTGGGAACAAATTTGACGAATACAGACTGTAGTCGAGCATGAAATGATCCTATGCGGACTAGCTTTAAAATGCGTCCCATCGCCATTTTGTGATGGCAATGTCACTGCATCTGCCAGTGATGGCCAGCTGTTGCGAATGTCGCGAATGTGGTATTGGTTTCGTACTCGATCGACTCGTTCTGCGAAACGCACTTTCCTAGTAATGTCTCGGCACAGTGATATCAGCCTGGGATATAAAATTCATTGGTATCACCTGAAAAACGATGAAATATAGTTATCAAGGCTCAAAACAGTGCACGTTATGTCACCCGCATCACTATGCAACAGCTAGCAGCAGTTTTGTTTTCCTGCGGCAGACAGCGTGCTGTCCATATGCCAATGCATTTCCATTGGTTTTTTTTTTCTTTTTTCCTTTCCGAAGTGGCCCAGCGACTTTCACTTGCGCATCAGAATGCGCGCACACGGTGCGGCTGGCTTAAATTTCGTACTTCGGGTGGTTATCACTTCTCGTGCCCACAAAGCTGATGGCTGTCTGGTTTCTAATTTCTTAAAGGGTGACTGCTTGTGGCTCTCGTTAATTGCTCCCCGGGGCGCGATTAAATCTGTTTCCATGCGGCGCTAAATTACACAAACGCCACCGCTGTGGATGCATTTCCTGTTTTGGGGAGCACGAACATTTTTTACCGGAAAAGTACTCTGGTGCACATATTTTTGTATGTCTGTGAGCTATGTTTAAGGGGGGACACTGCTCTTAAAAAAAGCTTTTATTTCTTGATCGATCTTGATGAAACTTTCTGAGTTTATGTATATTTATGTGCCGATTTCAAATATGCAATTACTTTTCTAGTATAGTGTGTAGTTTTTAAAATACAAAATATTTCATGTACCTTTTGGGGAGCTAGATTATTTCTAAACTGACTGCGTTACAAAGTAAATCAGCATGTCACGATAATCTGCAATCGGAACTGTGTGCAGTGCAACAAAAATGGATGTTCTAAACCCATTTGAATGAAAGTTATGGTATGTTGAACATTCACGAGTGAGTCGATTTCAAGCTAGAATTTCACTAGTGAATGTTCAACATACCATAACTTTTGTTCTAATGGGTTTAGAACACCAATTTTTGTTGCACTGCACACAGTTCCGATTGCAGATTATTGTGATATGCTGATTTACTTTGTAACTAACTCAGTTTAGAAAAAATCTTGCTCCCCAAAAGGCACATGAAATATCTTGTATTTTAAAAACTACACATCATACTAGAAAAATAATTACATATTTGAAATTAGTGCTCAAATATACATAAACTCAGAAAGTTTCATCAAAATCGATTAAGAAATAAACGTTTTTTTAAGTGCCATGTCCCCCCTTAATCCCATGCATAATTTTTATTTATAAAAAGTCGTAGCAGTGTTCTTTTTTTTTTAGGATTTTGCTTGATGTTACTACGAATAAACCATCTGTATGTAACAACAAAAATTACTTTTTTTGTCACTTTACGATGACGGAAAAAAATTTTAGACAATTTTTTCTGAAATAGAATCGTCTGAGGAATTTATTTCAGCAATAAAAAATTACACATTTTGGTCTCCATTTTGCGAAAAAATTCGACCCTCAAAGGGTGAAAGACTCATCGGAGAGGATGACATAAACATATATTATGATTGGGTTAGAAGAAAAAAAGAAAAAGACCCCGGCCCGTGCCACTAGAGGACGACGTAACAGCCGCATTGTTCTATTTCATGCTGCAAACAAGATAGAAGATATGGCAGCAGTCTGTGGCACAAGACGTACACGCACTTCACCGCAGGAGAAAACTTTCTTCTATTTCACTGTCGGGAAACATCTTCCCACACAGCTCCCTTTTATGCGACTGCGAACTGTACGAAAAGTGGGAAGACGCCACTTTCAAGGTCCACAGTACTTCAGCATCCGTCACAAGTTCATTCACTGTGCAAGTGTGGCGCAAGGCCGATGACGCTGATGGCATGACACTTTCCTGTCGCTCACTAATAGCGTCCGTCGCATAGTTTCCAATCGAGTTTCTTTACGGTGAACTTCTCACAATTCCCCAGTGCTTTGCATTTTTACGATTTTTGAGTGCCGACTCGACCATAGCTGAAACATCGAGGCTTATTTCTTTCCGCACGGCTTGCACTTGGCGCAATGAGAGTCCGCAGGGTCTGGAGCCACCCATTGCTTATAAATGTCACGGTCAAGCCAGGACCGCAGAGAGTTGCACTTTCCCGGCATAGCAAAAAAACTCGAGGTTTCTTCACAACCAGCGAAACGTGCTGACCACAGCGTAGTCAGGCAAGGGTTGCGATGAAGTAATAGACAGCATGAAGGTTGCTTCACACTCGAACTGCGATGAAGTGAGACAGCACGAAGGTCACTTCACACTCGGTTTGCGATGAAGCGATAGGCAGCAGGAAGGTCGCTTCACACTCGGTTTGCGATGAAGTGACAGACAGCACGAAGGTCGTTTCACACTCGGTTTGCGACGAAGTGATAGACAGCACAAAAGTCGCTTCACACTCGGTTTGCAATGAAGTGATAGACAACACGAAGGTCACTTTACTCGCTGCAGCAGTCCGTGTTTCCCCATGCCGGCATTCTGTTGAATTATGCCAGGTTGGACGCTACAAGTGTAAGCTGTCAGCCTTTCTTTGTATCACATTCCAATTTGTAGCTATGGCATTCATTGCTTCACCCTTGCAGCGAAACTGACTTTTTTTAAACTGTAACACATTATTACTTTAAGAAATATCGTGCAAAATGAATATTTCTTGCGCTACTGAGTTACCACATGAGATTTTTGCAACTGAGGATATTGCTACAAAACTGAAAAATTATCTCTTTGGCGTTTATTGTTCAAATGTATTGCACTCTTATTGTTGTTCTTTCACAGACATGCTGTCTCTTTTAGCATACTTATTAGCGTTTAATGTAACAAACTCATGTTTTCTTATTAGTGTTGCCATTATGATTTACTTTGCTTCTTTTGCCCCTGCTGCTTGGACCAAACTGTTGGTCCGCAGTATATTTAAATAAATAAACAAATAAAATACCCATCACCATTACCATAATTTCAGAAGCACACTTCTCTTTCTCATGTAGCAGTGTGCCACCAAAGTGACACTCAGTGCACTAGGCTCAAAGTGACACTAAACTTGCCGGTGACACAGCTGCCTGCACGCACCTGATGTGGCAAACTTGACCGGGGTGACGTGAGGTGTGACACAGGTGCCCTCAACCAGGTCCAACGCAGTGAGCTGCCCAAACGAGCCACTGGGGCTGCGCGCTGCCGTCGCAGTCTCCAGCTCCTCAACGTTGATGTCCCTGCGCAACAACTCAATGCATGGAATGCAAGTGGGACCTTCTACACTGCACATTCGACAGACACACTCTCGGCAAGTTTCATCAATAATTTTTTAAAAAGCTTTAAAGTGGAGTGTCCCCCATTAAGTCATTTCACCGCAGCACATTGGCGTCATGCGGCAAAGCATACCAAAATTGGGAAGGGACTAGTAGCTGTCAAGGAACACAGCACATTTTGTGCCTTTATTACACACGCAAGTATGCGCCATACATTTACAAGCACCAGTATGATGCTCTCATCTGCAACACTACTGGCATTCATTCAGAGCAGTCTATGACGTTGCCGCAGCCTTAAGAAACAACGAACAAAAACACACACCAATTTCCTTCTGTCACACACTAGGCGTACTAGCAGTTACTAACTTCACATGCTGGCTTTCCGTGTATTGTGCCGGTAACGAATATCGGCTGATACGAATGTTTTCTGTGACCCCGCGAGATTCATATCAAGAAGATTCTACTGTGCCACCGAATAAGAGGGGGTCAATGCAGCGCTACCCACTTGAGTGGTGAAAGGAGGTCATTGATGTCGATGTACTCCGAGCCACTGCCATCCTCACACTTGGTTTGGCGTGGCGTGCCACCTTCAACCTTGGCCGGCTTCACGTCTCCGCCCGACGTGGACAGCACGGCAGCAAACTCCTCGGGCTGCCACAGAGTCTCAGTGGCGGACACGATGATTGGGGTGGACACAGATGTCGTGTGGTAGGGCACACATTCGACAGGAACCACATACTCCTCTGCAAATCGACAGCACACGAGTGAGCGTACTTTCATTATTTCCTGCTCACACAAGAACACCCTTAGAGAGGACCCCCGCATGGAGGGCGCACAACAATGCCCAGCAACCTCTGGTGTGCCACAAGGATCTGTGCCTAGGCCGCTTTTGTTCCTTTAACCATTGGCCCTCAAGCGGATGAGCTAACATCTGAATGTTTGCCAACAACTGCGTCATTTATTGAACTATAAATAACGCCCTCAACCAACAAACTATACAGACTGATCGTAATCACATCTTACACCAATGCAACCAATGGCGAATAGCAAAATTTTGGGCGTGAAGCGAATTCGAATATTACAGGTGGAGTGCGAATTGAATCGAATATTTCTCTAATAAAGTCGAACACCGCTACAACGAAGTATTTCTTGTTCCTCCCAATTAACGAGCATTTGACACCATTGAAGTATACACAGTTTTGCCGGGACTGCGCCGAGAGTCTGAGTTAACTGAATTTCCAAGTTAACGAGATCTTGATAAACGAGGTTTTATTGTATATGTTGTTCCAGAGAGGCTCCTTACTGCAGGCAGTGGAGCACAAGAGTATTTATTCAGGCATGGGATATTTACATAGACTTGTGACACTGCACAAGCCTTACAAACCCACCACTGATCGCACTATTTACAACCAGGCTGTGTACGCCGTGGGAGTTTGACACGGCCGCATACAAAAAAGAAAAGCTTTACATTCCTGTGTTTACAGTTTATAAAAGCTAATTTCACTCTGCTGCAGCCTACCTCACAGAGATTCGGCAACACTTGAAATCGGGAGTTGCGAAGCTTTCGCAAGGTAACGTTTGAGTGCCGCGTGAATACTCGCTGATCTCTAGGACCTAACCTAGCCTTAACTATGAGTTTGTCACCGCGCTTTGCCAATTCTCCACGAGTAACTTTGACAAGTTCGTGTTACATGGACACTGCATGAGCAAAAGTCTGTCGCACTTTACATTGTGCAGCGTCACAAGCACACTTGAGTATCTCCAATCTTTGCGCTGGTGGCACCTTCACAAATCACAACGTGCGTTACTTTGACTGCTCAGATGGACTACGTCTGCGCCGCGTGATGCAACTATTTTCTTAATGAAGACTGCACAGGGCGACTTTACTAACTGAAACGAAACTGTGTTTCGCTAATCTAGAGAAAATAAACACACGTGTTCACAAGCAGAGCTCTGCTGCACTTTATTCAGAATGTGAAAAACGTAACAAAGGCAAAACAGCCAAGACGTGTCAAGCTGAGGAAACACTAACGCCCATTGCATCCGTACTTCACTATAATTGCTTATTTCAGTGCATATGTTTCAGAACATCACACTGTCGAGCCATTAATTTACAGTAAACAAAGCAAAGAGAAAGATAGAAAAACTTTTTATTAGAAAAATACCTCAGAAAACAGAAAGCTATGAGTGATATTTTCCTAGGGTAGAAAACCTCTCTGCAAGGCCAGTACATGAAGGGAGAAAGCTATTGCAAAAAACAATTCAAACACTGAAGTACAATACAGTCGATCCAGGATATTGGCCTCAAGGCCCACCACTGGAAACGCCGGCGCCACCGTCGGCGTGACGTGCTTGGCAGGATCACGTGGCCTCAGCGGCCGCGTCGGCTGCTTGTGGAGCACTGCCGCGTGCTTTGAAAACGAGTTTCAAGTCCCACATGCGCTGCGGTCTGTTCAAATTCGGAAGTTTTCTCTCATTTTCTACTCGATTGAAACCATTGTAATAGAGTGGCTGCCTCCGAAGGCGACGAACATGGGGCTCTACCGCTCGGTGCCGCAGTGCCGCGCTTACGCAAAGGAGCCCAGTGTCAGCCTGCACTGGTAACCGCGGCACAAGAAACAGCGTGAAGCATGGGTTGTAAAGCTATACGAGTCTTGTGTGCAACAATCACTTCCGCGACGAAGACTTTCGTTACTGCGTCGGGCCTGCGATGTTCGGTGAGTAGCAGACAGCGCGCACTGAGACGATGGCTCGCGCGCGCTTCCTGCCGGCAAATGACGCTTATCTGCTACAGGATGGTAAAAGCGCTACTTTCTACCACGTGTGATGCCATCTCAGAACCCTCCAATGCGACCTCTTGAT
Organism: Rhipicephalus sanguineus; assembly: GCF_013339695.2. Classification (NCBI taxonomy): domain Eukaryota; kingdom Metazoa; phylum Arthropoda; class Arachnida; order Ixodida; family Ixodidae; genus Rhipicephalus; species Rhipicephalus sanguineus. Next base: position 115,058,839 of record NC_051184.2, read on the forward strand.
TGTCGGCCCCGTGCTCAGCGTCCACAAAATCGGCTGCAGATGCGCAAGTCATTGTTTATACTCTGTTCCAGAAGTTCTGTGCAGCACTGTGGAAGCTACAGGCCTTCTCAACCAATCAGGAGGGCGAGCACATCTAAGTGTATCCTTCCGCGCCCTGTCGTCTGCTAGCGGCGAGCGCTGCAGCGAAAGCGGCAAGGGCGTCTCGGGACACCGTGCAACTGCGCAGTGAGATGAGCTGTAATTGTGAAAGCGGTTAAATATTCTCCTCGGCACCGTAAAAGCGCGCGTCTTCGAGATACTTGCCCGATATCGCACAGGTGAACCAGGCGCCGCCATTTTGACTAAGGAGTGACCAAATCTGCCACCGCGGACTAATCACAACCCAAGACTGGGTCCTCCGCGGCGCTGTGGACGCTCGGGCTGTGCGGACTACTCATAAAAGTTTAGACAGTGTCGTACCATTCCTTCGTACTTTATAAGTAAAAACATAACACATACGAGCCACAACAGCGTTATTTCTTTCGTCATTTGCATGTTATAACACGTACAAGCAAGAACTCTTTCTTCAGTATCATGGAGCCACAAAAAGTGTTTTATACAGAAAATGCGACAAAATCGTCATACAAATCACAGCTACAACACGCAGAGAAGCCTTCAAGTAAAAATCCTCCGACGAGACCGCTTGCAAAAGTCATGAGGACAAACAACGGGCTACGTATATAGGGCACTACATCTCGCTTCGCAACAACCTGCGCTCGAGGGTCGTGTAGCCTTGGCTCTGCTGCACGGAACTTCTGGAACAGAGTATAGATACGTTGAATTAAAGAACGCACAGGTTCCCTTACGCATTCGTTAAAGATGACTAGAAGGCGAAAGCCATCTTCTTCTTGTCAGTCGATGTACTGATTCTCCCGCGCCCCCCTCCAAAAGCGTTCTGCACCTAACGCGGTTTTGCACGGCCTCCGTGACCGATCACGGAGGCAATGCCAAGCGACCATGACGTGTGAATACGTCATGTGACGTCACATTATGTGACATCATAATGACGCTATATATTTTGGCGATCAGTGGCGTCATGATGACGTCATATGGTGACATCGTCACGTGACGATTATTTTTTGCATCACTCATGTTGACGCCGCCGACGCGGGACGCCAACGGGCAACCTTCCCAGTTGATGAGGCATGCATTGCTCCATAAGCTACATAAATTTTGCATTGCCTCCGTGATCGGCCCACCGGCCAACCCCATGTATTTTCTTGGAGTGTCATTTATTTAGGTGGGAAATATGCCACCCTGTTGGTGTTAGACATGACACTGCTGCCAAAATTGCTGGGGTACACGCCAAATAATTACTATCCTGTTTTGCGGCTACTGGTTGCTGCAATACCTTCTATTTTATTCACCGCTATTAACGCGATAGCGTTAAAGAGCTCGTATCGCAGAAATTCCGCCGTCGGCGTCGGGGCCGTTGGTTGTGAGCGAAAAATCATCATCTTGTCCGTGACCGAAAAATCGAAAAAGCTGCAAATAAAATAATAAAAATGTTAGGTCCGAGTGAGAATCGAACCCAGGCCGTCTGCGTGGCAAGCAGGTGTTCTGCCACACAGCCACGCCTCTGCTTGGAGCTGCACTGAAAGTAACTTTCATGCTTCCCGAAAATACGCGTCCATTGTATACAGGTGTCACAGTACGAGATGTAATATCGCAGTAATATTGAGATAACTGATATTTATTCTCCAACCAAAGTTACGAAGACACGTAAAAACCCGACGTTTCGGAACCAGCTCGGTTCCTTCCTCAGGGGGGACTGCGGCGGCTTGGCAGCGGCCTCTTTAAGGCACTCTCGCGGCGGTTAACGACCCCACGCATTATCGAGGAGCGTAGCCCATGCGCATACACCGGGGGGAGAGTTCCGAGTGAACGGTTGATATTTTGAGTGGTCCTCTGTATATGCCACGACTCCAGTAGTAACCTCCTCCTCCACTTGGTTTCACTTTCGAGGATGGCGGTTCCGTTGAAGTCTATTCTGTGGTCAAACGTCTCTGCGTGCTCGGCGACGGCGCTGCGTTCTTTGTTGAGTTTACGGACGTCGTTGACGTGTTGCCTAATCCGTTCGGGGAAGTTTTTGGTCTCGCCGATGTATGACGAGGGGCAGTCGGCACACGGTATTTTGTAAACGACGCCGGGCGCCCTGTCTTTTGTTGGTCGGTCTTTCGGGCGGGGAAGGAAGCGGCCCAGCGTGCATGAAGGCACGTGCGCGATGTGCACGCCTTCTTTCCTAAAAATCCGAGCCAACGCCTCGCTGGCTCCCTGGACGTATGGGACCGACACGCGTTTTGGAGAGCTGTTCGTCAATGCTGGCTGGGAGTCGCGTAACCTCTTTTTCTCTGCGCGGCGGGCGACGGATCGAATGAAATTTCTGGGATAACCGTTTTTTCTGAGGTCCGCAATTACGCAGGCCTCTTCTTTCCGGCGTTCCGTGTCAGTGGAACATATCTTTTTGGCTCTCTGAAGTAATGTGGACACAACGGAGGCCTTGTGGGTGGAGGGATGGGACGAATCGTATTGAAGGTACCGGCCGGTGTGCGTCGGCTTCCTGTAAACGGAGAACTCCAAGTCACTGCCCCTTCTTGCCACCTGGACGTCGAGAAAGGGGAGGGTGCGGTCGCGTTCACACTCGACCGTGAACTGTATGGCTGGGTGAACGGAATTTAGGTGCAGTCTGAAGTTTTCAATTTCAGATGTCTTCATGACACAAAAGCAATCGTCCACGTAGCGAAGAAAGAGCTTGGGTCGCGGCGAGAAGGAGCCAAGTGCTTCCCTTTCTATATGTTCCATGGTCAGGTTTGCCATTGTGACGGAGATGGAGGCTCCCATTGCGGTTCCACTGTTTTGCCTGAAGATTGTTCAGTTATCAGTTATCTCAGTTTACTCAGTTTACTTACCCAACCAGACAGACTTCTGTCTAATGTTTACCTTCAATTCACGCAGTAATATTGCGTGATAGAAGCGTATATTGCCATCGGGTGTCACACCATGTCAATATCATAACGACTTGGTGGTTTAAAGACAGCCACCCATAACAAAAGGCACACACATTACTGCGCGTATTCCCTTAAGACCACGTAGTGGGTGCATCGCAACTTCGAAAAAGGTTCTCGCGCATAATTGCCCCTGGTTTAAAGCATGCTACCCATTACATAAGGCACACACCTTAGTGCGCGCATTCTGTTAAACACTCGTAGTGTTCGAAGTGCGCACTAGAGGCAGGATATCGCTATGGCGTTCAACTCTTAAAGGCGAAGCTTAAGCGTCCCCTAATTTTTCAAGTTCATGTGGGTCCTAGTTCACAACCGACGTTTGCAGAACAAGTCCGGCAAACATTCCTGTATTTTCTTTCTTTTCCTAGGCGTCGCATGCTACAACATGCTCGATCTTGTAGACCAGCAATCTCGAAGTGGTGAAGCTTTGGTCTATGAATTTATTGATGACAGAGAGCGACAAGTTCACTGGAATGCAAACGGAACGATAATTAAGGAGCATTAAAAAAAGGCGTCGCATTTGCTCACGTTTTGTGTGAGCACCAAACGAAACGAATGCGCTGAATAAAGAAACAGAACTCAGAGTCATTTGCCCGCTGAGAAGACCAATCAATACGCAGTGCGAGACAACTTGTCAAATGACATTGAAACGTACCCGAATTTAGACCGAAAAAGAAAAAAAAAAAAAACATTGAATCGTCGGGACGGCAGATCACAAAGTTGCCATGCGCACCGAAGCCGCAGTTGTAAGGAAATTGTTTTTGAACTGCTCTGATAGCGTCCGCGCAACAGTAGTGGTTTGTTTACTCACAAATTATCATATTTTGCGGCCTAAAGTTTACAGCGCGGTGCCAAAACGCGCTCGTAGCAAAAGCGAAACCATCAGTACGAACATACATGCAGACGCTCATACATGCAGAGGCATCGCCAGTCGTCGCGAACCCGTGCGATCGCTGGCTTGAGGCTTCTTTCTGTTATGCTCCGTTTGGTCATACAGGCAGTCTACTCTAACGAGATAGTTCACATAGTTTGCACTCAGCGAGTGACTACCTTTCACGCAAGAAGCCGGTTCAGGGGTCTCCAACGTGGTGACAGCGTGAAGCGCAGGTGCTCGGTTTTTTGCAAGGAGACAGCGACTGTAGACTATGTTGTGCTTTCAGTTCGTCGATAATTATTATTCTGACAGTAAAGAACACAGTTCATTTCGAAAGTACTTACATAAATGCCCTGGAGGGCGTCCGCGAGGTGTTTTTGTAGAGCGCCGACAGCAAAACCTATGGGAGCGCGCCGGCGGTATCCTGCCTAGCACGCAATCGAGGCGCGTCCGATAGAGGGCGACTCCGTAACACCTCGAGGACAATATCAAACTCGAAAGGCACCGCGAAATAGTTCGATGTATCGATAATTCGAAATACGAAATATGCGTATTTAAGGCTTTAAAGCACTGCAGGCCTCGACACAATTTTCTGAAATCGTAAAAAGCGCGAAAATGACGATTCGCTCGCATATGCTAAAGAACAAGGCGAGTACTTCTTTTGCAAGTTAGCGCACTTTATTTCGCATGAAAAAAGTCCGTCAACTTGTCTTGCTTATTGCGCGTCGTGAATTCATCAAGTCATCGTCAATATCATTGAAGCTTTCCAAATAAGTAAATTCAGCACCTTCCGCCACAACAGCGGTGATCGACGCTGAACGCTGATGCGAGCTCTGTAGCGCGGTAAAGGGTTTAGCGATGGCAGCGGGAGCTGGCATCTTCAAACCGCACGGGTCCATTTCCGCAGCACCGACAACGTCAGCTCTGATCTCGGTATCGATGCAGTCAGAAACAGCTACGTCATTATCTGCACCGATGAAGTCACTCGCTGTGCTCCCGTCCGATACGGCGCCCGGAAACGCCAATAAGTCGCAAAATTCACTGACGCACTGTACGCCGTAGTCGACGGTCATGACGCGCCCAAAGTCGTCACCTGGCACCAAGGCCCGTAAGGAAACAGTGCACGACGGTGCTTTTACTTGATGTCGTCCAAGCACCGGTCATCATTTTTATCGCTACGAGCGGGACAATGTTAGTTCGACTCCCGAATGACGATTTTTATCGCTACGAGCGGGACATGTTTAGTTCGACTCCCGAATGACGATTTTTATCGCTACGAGCGGGACATGTTTAGTTCGACTCCCGAATGAGGATTTATCAAGAACAAAGCAAGAAGTACACATGCCGCAAGAGACAACGCTGCACGAAGAAACATTTCTCCACCGTCGACATGTTGGCGATACCGATGGCACTTGTGGCTTTGCAGAAGGCAGCCACTACTTTGGGGAGAAATGCGAAAAAAAAAGCGTGCCTCTGAGATCTGCGTTTTAAAACCGAAAACACTAAAAATACGTCACGAGATTGCGGATCTCGAAGGCCATGCTTTGCGGGCCCGCATGTGTGGGAATCGAGCGCGCCCTCCCCTTTGGCACCTTGTTCCCCAGCTAGCGCGTGTGTTGGCCCCGCGTGGCTCGAGCGCCGGGAACCGCCGTTAATCGGCAGTATGGCGACCACGGCGGCAGCGCCAGGCCTCTTTGTCTGGTGCGAGCCATGTGTCGGCTTCCCGGCGCGCGGGCATGCGTCCGCACGTCTCGACATGCTCACGCCACCCCGCTATCCTACGTCACTGCGCTGCGCCTGTCCTAATTGGCCACCAGTGACAATCCCCTTCCCCTTGAGCTCGCTTCTGTCTGGCGCTGGCTTGCCAGCGTCAGATGCTCTCAGGCCAGCACGAGAGGTTGACGCGCTGCTCTGGCAGGCGGCTTCTCGTTCGTGTGCTCGACTGCTGCCCTTTGTGTGATAGTCGTAGCGCCGCTGGCAAGCGTACCCGATCGGTCTTGCGGAGTTCCCCTTACGGCCTGCAAGCCCGTGACTGTTGTACTGTGCTGCATCTTGGGTTAATAAACCCGTGCTGTTTGTTGACATCCTGACTCGAGTGCCTTTTCTGCGCCGTGCTGAAGAGTCGACGAACCCGGCCGTAGTGTCTTTGTTCGCTGCGGCAGTGGAGAACGTCGCATCCCTTCCTGACCACCTCGTAGGGTAAGCTTTGTGCTAAACCTATCTCCACACATGTCATCGTGCGCGAACAGACAAGGAAGGGAATGCAAACATTGCAAAAAGGCTGCCGAGTCACTACAAATTCTCATTTTGGTGCCCTTGGCAATCAGCCTCTTTGAAAAACGTTAGCCCATGCGTTAAAACCTGCGGACCACGCATCAAATATACCGGTGAACTGACAAGCGCTGCGCAACGAACTAGAGCAACGCAATTTCGTCACCTGCGCGCGACGAGGGATTGGAACTTATAAGAACGCGGCCGAAATATGATCAATAGTTGTTAGGAAAAATGCACTTTCTGGGCTTCGGTGCGGGGCAGCGTTCGATATAGCGGGATGTCTCGCTGTGCGGGAGTTCGATATACGTGCACACCAGCCCTATACTTTTGCATGGGAAATTCAAGGGGATTTCTCAACTGTTCAATATAGCCAATAATTCGATATATCCGAGTTCGATATATCCGGGATTGACTTATAAAAAGTTTTAAAAATGAGCTTAGTTGACAACCAGTGAATCAAAATTAAAAAAAAAAAAAAACTTTTTTTTTAACAACGGCAAACAAGGACTCTTCGCAAAGCACTTAATAAGCTGAAAGAACCTAAAAAACTAGCTAGCTGCGAAAGAAACAGCACTGGCCCGCAACTTTGCCTTCTCCGCGTTGCAAAGACATTTTCTCCATTCACTATGAAGTCGCCGTTCGAATAAAGTCGGTGGTGTCAAAAATGTTTCTCGCACACTTAACGTGTTCAGAATCAAAGGTAAATCTGCCAGCGTCTTGTCCGCGGTATTGCACGTTCCCATTCATCTCCCTTTCACCGCCTTCCTCTGCAAATTAAACGACACCTTTTCACTCGTACCTCTGTAGCCGAAGCGACAACCCGGTACATAGCAAGTCTTGGCATCGTCACTCACGTACACCATCCGTGTCCTCACACACATTTCTCACAGCCGTCAGTCACACAGATTTAGAAAAACGAGGAAAACTGAACACCGGATGCCACCAAACTCCTCGGGCCCCCAGCTCTCCCTACACAGTGAAGCTTTCCTCAATGCCCCCTGCACCTTACGCCCCACGCGCTCCTAGCGCCGCTGCTGCCGCGCGGCAGCTGGGGCGACATAGCAAGCTCTCCCCATAGCGTTACGAGGAGTTTCGTGACCAGAAAAGAATTGAGGACTATGGCTTAAGGGAGACTGTGTGACACAAGCCACATCTCCTTGGCGTAAGGACGAGGGAGTTAAACAGAGTTCGTTATGTCAGATAGTTCGCCTTCAGGGCCTTTCATGCGATAAGCTTGTTTGGGGATACCCCATTGCGGTGACCATGCACAATGCGTGCTTGCTGTACATACTATTCTGTAAACAGGTACCACCTGTAAACAATTCTATGCTTTCTGTATTTCCAATGATTATTTTTACTGCAAAAACTTCCCTTGTTTCTAAAGTATTCACAGATGTGCACAGGAGGGCTTCTGCGTGGTGTTTTCGCAGAGCATCGACAGCCAAACATATGCGTTATCCTACCTAGCTGCAAGAGAGGTGCGCCCGATAGAGGGCAACTATTGTATTTACACGATTGTAAGTCGACTCGAATGTAGGTCGACCGCCCTAAAATCACACATCAAGAGAAAAAAATAAAAGTGCGAGAGCATTTCATAAACGAAATTTATTTACGATGTCACTGAAGAAAATCTCGAATTCTGCTGTGCAAAGCTGGCTTTACCGCAGTGCTTCAAAGCTATGCAGAAAAGCTAGCTTCGCGGCAATACGCGGGGTTTTTAGAAAATTTTTGAATCTAGTTTCTGTTTCGATTGTACGTCGACCCCCCAACTTCGAACTTCAAATTTTGATAAAATGGCTCGACCTACAATCGTGTAAATACGGTAACTCTTCGCACCCAATACTAAACCTAGTCTCCATGGCCAAGTACTCTGCCAGCGATCATGATGACCCTTCTCCCAGCGAAGTACCGTATTTACTAGCATAATGACCGCACTACCTTTTTTCACTGCCCTCACATCCCAGCACTGATGTGATGTTCCAAGCAATGTCCAAGTGAGATAAGCTGCTACACTCCAACCTCATCATAACAAAGTCACATCTGCCACGAAAATAACTTTGTTATATCCAAAAATTCGTTATAAACGTTTATTTATAACACTATCTATGACAAGACTATTCTTCACTTACTTCGTTATACCCTGATAATTCGTATATCCGTGTTCGTTATATAAAGGTTTGAGTGTATTGTGCGACGTAGGGCGTGTAAGTACGTGAGGCAATGTGTTGTACCAGCGTGCAATGCAGACTCAACTTACGCTTGCACTCAGCAGGCTCCTGCTTCACGGCAATGCTCTGAGGCTTGGATCGCCGCTCCAGCACCTGCATCAACAGACAAGAGTACCAGATTACTGTTAGGCCCCAATGGAAAACTGGGGCACCAATGTACAAGTGCGGCACTTTGATGAACAAGCCACTCTTGTTTCCGGCTATGCGTAATCCCTGTAACTGCTTTTTACATCCACTGTTTTGTTCACACTATGCATCTGTTGCACATCAGTCTTTCTAAGCATTATTGCCACTGCTTAGGCTTAGGATGCTTTTGCAACGTAAGAATTTCTGCGATGACTCGACAAGAAAACTATATGTCCTGTAGTCACGCAAGACAACCGTTGCCATCGAGAAATAAACGAATAAAACAATCAGTTCGCAACAGCCAATTCGTAAGACCGCAACAAATCGGCTCACAACAACAATACACTAGCACGCTACAGGTTAATGGGCCTAGGCTGGGACCACAGAAAAATTCCTATCCCCTCAAGATATATTAAACTTTATTAAGAGTCCCACCAACCAACCCCAAAATTCGTTATTAAAAAAATGTTTCACTAAGCCGTAGAGAAATGATACCCAGAGACTGGTTGTAGCAAACAGAAGAGAAAAAAAGAAATGCAGCTCTGCATAGCACAACACCCTACATTACAGCCATTCTTTCAACTTGGAGCATTTACTATACTGCGGTAGTCCCTATACTATCACCTTGCGAGATGAGGTGCCGTGGGACAATCCCTTGCGTGCTGTTGCCGTGATGAAACGGTGCCCATTGCAGATAATGGCACAAGATATCTAGAGCTTAGTGATGCTGCAGTGAGCATTGTTGCATTATTTCCATCAAGTGCAACATCACTTTGACTCGTATTTACCTGGAAATTTGAATGCGAGTTGAGGTCTTTGAACTCAACTTATAAATAATGCTGCCTGACTGGAGACGTTGTGCTGCATGTAATAATGCTGCAAACATGTGTAGCTTACCCACAACAGTGGTCTAGTGGTTATGGTGCTGGACTGCTGACCCGAAGGTTGTGGGATTGAATCCCGGACGCAGCGCCCTCATTTCAGATGGAGGCCGCCCATGTACTTAGATTTACATGCACTAGGTGGCCAAAATTTCTGGAACCCTCCACTATGGCATCCCTCTAATGATATCGTGATTTTGGGACATTAAACCCATCAATTATTATAGTGTATAACATGTGTAGCAAGTTGCATAGTGAGTTCTTTGGCATTGCTACACTTGAGGGAACATTTTTGATTAGGTGGTTAACAACATAAAAGTGCTTGTCACCTATGTTTAAGAAAAGTCTGTGGCCCTGTCTACACGTAATCTGACTGACAGCTTTGCCCCTTCTTTCCACCCTACATGGCTTTGCCAGTGGGGCCATTTAATCATAGTGCCGTGTTGTTGCCCCTTGGGCTTGGAACTTCAAGCTGAAATTTTGTGCTTGATTGTGCATCATGAATAGATCACAACTCGTCTGGTCTTATCAGCGCTGGGTAAAGCTGAAGGAAGCATGTTCATGCGTCCCTTACAGGGTCAAATCCTAAGATAAACACCATGTGCAAAAGCAAGTTCTGTGCGCACAAACTGGCCCACTCCCAGAGAACATTGGTGCTCCATGCCCGATGTTTGGTGGTGATATTTACAGAGGTGCAACAGCCGAAATAGAATTTGGAGTAATTCATTGAGCAGCAAAATGTTGCTTTTAGAGTCCAAAAATCCAAATTTGGAGCAGGCCGTGGGAAAAAAATAACTCCATTTTTTTTTAGCTTGAAATCTCAAATTTGGAAAAGTATAACAAACAAGGCTTACTTTTAGAAAAGAAAAATATATGCACAAACTATTGAACATCAGCTAACTCGTGCACAGGGCACTGCTATTTAAGTGAAAGTACCATTTGACAGGTGCTGCACATGCTACTGTGGATCTGCCAACCTGGTGAGACCTCAAAATTCAGGATATTCATTAAGCAGGAGCGAGCGGGGGTGGCGAAAAACAAAAGCTGGCATGTGTCTGTTTATTTTTTTTCTCATGGCCACAAACGTCATACACAGCTCTGAATGACTGCCAGTTTTTTTAGATGTCAGCGATCATACTAGTATTCATTACAGTCGCCGACCGTTTATTCAGACGCTGAAAATTCGGACATGCTCGTTTATTCGGGCACGTTCGTGGCACCCCCACTCGTCCCAGTGAAGTAATGTAAACTCACGACCGAAAATTCGGACGCGCCACAGTGCGCCGTTCGATTTTTTGGACTCCGGCTGCTGATCGAGTGCGATGTTGAACGCCATGACAAGCTGTCAGCAATGTTTACAATATTTTTGCTAGGTTGCCAGCACTGAAATATTGCACAGGCCATAGCTGGAGATCGTGCCAATGTCAAAATTCACGCAGAAATTACCTATCTCGAAGACTATGTTTGTTGGCTACACGAACGGTTGCCGTTTGGTCTTAGCCAGTCGAGTATCCGTTGAGCGGCTATCACGGCCAAACAGGCCAAGCCAAGCCAAGATCGGAACTCTGGCTCGATGCGGCAATTTGAGGTGAATGACAGGGTGTACAGTACACGCTGATCGTAACTCTGACAAAGAGAGGATGACAACATGAGCACCTGAAACATCAACTAGCCCAACGTCGTCCCTTTTAGGCGTTTGAGGGTTTGCGTTATCAGATGTTTCTGTGGCTAAGCGCTGATCTGCGTCCCGAGCTGGTGTCTCGCTCCCTTGTTTGTTTGCTTGGCGTGCGAGCCTGATCTGCTGAAGGTTGCTCTGCCCACGCTTCCATGTGTGCCATCGGAACTAAAAGAAATACGGCAACTACAAGGCCTGACGATCGCAAAAAAAAGCAGCGATTATTCACCAGGTGGAAGGCGGCCGACCTCAATCCGAAGTTGCTGGGTGTTTTCGCCGAGTTGGGCGATGAGATCATCCGTCAGCTACTCGAACCACCGCATGTGGACAGTGACTGCCGTGACGACGCACCTCCCACACCACAGCCATCAAATGCGGATTTAGCATAGGCCGTTGCAGTGCTATTGCCGACCCACAGGGGCGGCCAAACATTGGCTGAAACAACAGGCGACTTGGTTGCGCGTAAGCGTGCACGTGTACAGACGCGCATTGACAAGTGTTTTCCGGCCAGTGGGCCAATAAAGGTGCATTTTTCTGGTGAATCCTTTTTTTCGGACTCCCGATTATTGTGACTTTTCGGCGGTTCCCGCCGAGTCCGAATAAACAGTTGGCGACTGTATTATACAGCGCATGCACGCATGAGTAAATCGACAAAATGTGCTGTGTCTCGTGACAGCTAGTATTAATAGCCCTTTCTAAATCTTAGTATGCTTTTCCACATGGCACTGTTGTACTGTGGCGAATGTGGCTTTTTTTAAAAAGCGTTCTGCATGCGACAGAACAAGACCAAGAAATGTTAGAACTGCTGTCCCTTTTTTTCCTTTTCTTTCGCGGTGGGGTTAGGGTATAGTGAACTAGTAGGTAGGGTTATAGTCATCGCGTCTGGATTGGATTGGATGATGATGCACAAACTGCAGGTGACCAACGCCAATGTCAATTTCTCGGTAAAAATTCTATTTCTTGCTAAAATAAGTGCCACTGAGGAAATTTGAGGCTGGTCGGGCACATTTTGGTGCGGCGTGGTGCAATTAAAAACAAATTTCACGGTTTTGGCTCAGCTTGGCGCAATGGCACAGCTGTTCCACCGACTGTATTACGGCCACACTACTACATTAAACAAGATGCTGCACAAAAAAGAATCATGGACGACTCGTCCAACAACACAAATTACAGTAGAACCCCGCTGATACGTTTTTGAAGGGACCGTAGGAAATAAACGTAAGAGACGGGAAACGTAAGAGCCGAAAAACAGGAAAAACGGCAAAATATTTAGTGGTACAGAATTTTATTTCAATTCTTACGAGCAGCGAAAATTGGCGCGCTCAGCCGCGATCTAGTCGATGGATAGAAACGCGAGCTTAGGACGGCCTCATCCACAGAAATGTAATCAACGTATGTGATTTTTTTAACACCAACAGCTGTAGGCATGAAAGAACTAAGCACACGCAATCACGACCGGCGCAGCGAGTCCGACCGCGAACCGCACGCACGACCATGCGAGCTCCAACCAGCTCGAACTCCTCCCGTTCTCCGACAAATAACGATGATGATGAGTCTACGCAACGCGATGGCAGAAGTGAACGCCAATCTCGAAGGCCTTGATTTCGCGAGCAATTACGTCATACACGCCATTTTGTGCAATACAAATCTCAAAGGCTATGCTTTTGTCAATAGTAAATGCCAATCTCGAAGGCCTTGCTTTCGCGAGCAGTTACGTCATAGACGCCATCTTTGCAATTTGAATCTCGAAGGCCATGCTTTTATTTGCATCAATTGAAAGATTCTGTTGCTTGCGCCTCTCATGCGGCTAATATTACGGTCAAACGAGGCCAAGCTGCGTGAAATGCACCATGGCCCTCTCTCTTCGGTAGTCACTTGGTCGGCTCCGAGCGCACTTCGCGACGTATCATATGGGAACTGTCCGACAGTTACGACATAACAGCGGGGTTCCCAATACATTGTATCCTATGGGAGCTATGCCGGGACCGGCGGAAAAGACGTAACAGCCGGGAAAATGCAGCAGTGAGGAACGTAACAGCGGGGTTCTACTGTATTGAACTGCAGTACTACCTATGAATACATGTTACTGCTAAAGCATGTTATTATTGTAAACATTTTTGGCTTTCTTGTGTCAGTTTCTTTTTTACGAAAAATCAGTAAACAGGGGGTGGGTTCTTGAGCCAACGTTTCAACAAGTGGACTTGTCTTTTTCAAGTTCCAGCCTTGGAGAAGAGAGTCCACTTGTCGAAACGTCAGCTTGAGTACCCACCCACTGTTTACAGATTTTTTTCACCGCAGGCTTCCATCTTCCACTGCCTGCTGTTTTTTGAGCTTCATTTTTGTCATTTGTACTGATGGCCCCCTTACTTATGCTCCCTATGGGGACTATAATGTACTTTGAAATAAAAATAAATATGTCATCTTTTTTGCATCTTCTACACTCATCATATATGTATGCTCAAACATAGTCATCAGATGGTATATTTGCGAATTTCTGCAAAAGCTCTGGCTTTTGATTCTGAAGACTTCAACACTTGTGAAGTCCCAAATATTGCTGATCACCACTGCTAATTTCCCTGTGCTGTAGCTGGTGTGGCTAGCTAGTTCAATAGCTAGTTCGATTCCTTGGCTATCCCATCAAGCATGCTTTTCACTTGCTTGTCCTTTGTTTTGCATGTCAAAGGGCGTTCATTCTGCTGATATGAAATGCGCAATGCATAAGGAATCTGTCCTGTGATGGTATCTGCAATGCTGCATTTGTCACTGTAAGTATTATTTGCAGTTGTAAACAAAAGGGCCATTAATAGAAACTTCTGCTTGTGTGAAAATGTCCTCTCGCTCTTTTATGAACTGTTGCCATCACAAGAGCTCTTCGCAAGTATTTTGCACTTTACACATGCAATAGTTTTACCTGCTGTGAGCTTTTACTTAATGAAATAAAGTGTTATGATAACGTTGTTTTGTCATTACTGGCATTGCAAGTGCACTTAGTTGGGCCAAATGGTTCTGCATGTCGATGAAGTTGGCGCGCTTGAAGACGAGGACGAAGAAGAATTCACAGGCATTGCAAGCACTTTGCAAAGGCTGAAAAGTCAGTGAAAAAGATGCCATTAACAGTAAACGAAAAGTTAGCAAGTAGCAAGTTTTTTTAGCATTTCTTCGGTTTGGTGGGGTAGAAACGGAAACCTGGAAGGCTGTGTGCAACTGAGTCGCAAAGCTTTTCTTCTTTTTAAATCAGACCGAAACCAGCACTTTTTTTCTTCTTAGCTTCCTTCTTTAACCTTCCAGATCAAAGTGCAAAGAATGGAATGGTTTTATCTTTACTTGTTGCGAAGTGGCACAGGGATTGAACATTTGAAAATTGTTTATTAGCAGGAAAAAAAAAGAAGATGTCCCTGCGGGAGGCAAAGACTAAAGGCTTTTTAAAAAAGCCTGACGAGGTCTTGACCTCCTATTAATTAATACAGTCTGCACCGTGACATTACATATTACACTCAAACCCACTTATAACAATATTCAGGTGCCCCGAAAATTCCTTGTTATAACCGATAATTGTTATAAAAAAAAAAAAAATACAGTGAACTGCCGATTTTTCGGCCATGGTTGAAAAGTCGGACGTTTTCTCGGCACCGTCCCAAGTCCGATAAACATCAATGTATAAGAACGTCCGAAATTTCAGACACTGAACTCTTTGGCGTCCGATTTTTCGGACTTTCCGCGCAAACTGCAGATTTGAAAAGGCATTAATTGAAGCCCCAAATCTGTCACGTCTGCAGGTTCGAACCAGTGCTTTTGCGAGTCGATCCATTTGCAGCCACAGCAGAGTACGAAAGGCAGCTTTGCCGCAACGCAGAAGTGTGATGGGGTGAACCTGACCAAAATCTGAAGGGCCACTGTCACAGTGCAGTACGACGATATGTCTTTACGGATAAGCACTGGAAGTGTGCGGAGGAGTGATGGCGGGAGGTGGCAAATATACCAGTACAGCTTAATCGCTGACAACCTTATGATAAGCATCTTCAGCTAACTGCTCGGTAGTGCATGTGGCCTAGATGCACCACGCTGCCGTTCACACTGCCTCTTGGTTCGAGACCACTTACCGTAAAAACCCGCATATAGCTCGGACCCGCATATAGTCCGGGGTTTAATTCGGGGATAGCAAACGTGAGAAAAAAAGTTTTCACCGAATATAGTCCGAGGAAAATGGAAAAAATGCATTTATTGACATTTCATTCATCGTCGTCGTCGGACGCACTCTCTTCCGAAGCTCCCTTGTCGGAATGTTCTCCCACAGCACATCATCCTCAGTGCCATCAAGCGCGTTGGAGATGGAGCACTTTTTGAAGGCGCGGCAAACGAGCGCCTCTGGAATGCAGGCCCAAGCATCGACTACCCACGAGCAGAGCATCGCTGGCGAGGCCCGTTTCAGCCGTCCGGCAGGGGTCACTTTCTGGTTCTCCGGACCTCATCCACTCCACGTACAGGCGCTTGACATGGTCCTTAAATGGCTTATTAAGGCACACATCAAGCGGCTGCAGCTGTGATGTGATCCTCCCGGGATGACGACGAGCTCGGTGCGGGAGTCGCGCAGCAGTCGCTTTACGGAGTCGGCCAGGTGACACCGAAACGCGTCGAGCACAAGCACGAAGGGGCCCCAGCAGTGCTCCGGGCCGTCAACACCACACGGACTTTATCCAGTCAAGGACTAACGATTCGTCCATCCACCACCCTTGTCCTGGCAGCGGACGACGACATTTTTCGGGAACTTCTCCCCCCTCGGCAGCGTCTTTCGTTTGAACACCACGTAGGGTGGCGCTTGCGACCGTCAGCCGTGCAGGATAACATTAAGCCCGAACCACCGTACGCTGGCCGAGCGCCGCGCTGTACGTTGGCTGTACGCGCTCCGGAGGCGCGCATGCGCAGCGACAGCAAGCACGGCAAAACGCGCGGTACGCGAGTGTTGCGGCGACTGATATCGACCTTGAGACGGCGCGCGCTTGGCAGCGCTTGGAGCCCAACTGTGGCATGGCTGCTACCAGCACACGGCTTGACCGACGGATGATGATACACATCATATGAAAAATTTTAGTTCTTATTTACTTTTGCATGCATCTAACATAAAAAAGGTAACAGAAGGAGGTTTTGTAAGTATTCTGATGAACTATCAGTAATTTTGTACGAAACGATGTCTTGCACGTAGGAGAAGCGCGCGCTTCCGCGGTGCGCCTTCGCGCGTAGTGTGTGGGTGGAACCGCCATAACTCGCCGGAGACGCGCGGGCTGCTGCGCGCGCGACGCGCGCCCCCTGCGCGTTTGGGAGCGTACGTGCGGTTCGGGCTTTACAGTCACCCGCGTTTTTTCGTTTCCAGTCGACCGCACGATAACGATCTTGCCTGGAGCCTTTTTGATGCACCGTCAGCGCCGAGGGCATATCCAGGTAGACCGCGTCTGATCCGCGTTGCCGATCTGGCCCAGCTGAAAGGGGACTGCCTTTCGCAACGCAATTATGTACCTTTGAAAAGCCACGAGGTGCTCTTCGTAGCTCTCTGGTAGCTGCGCCGGCGCAGCTACCAGAGAGCTACGAAGGCGCTGCGCCGTGCTCCCGACCGGCGCTGCAGAAATTAGGCGCCTTTTCTTCTACAAACCACACCTACCTACCTGCTTCCTGGGAGAGATCGACGTACGCCGACGTAGGAGAACCCAGCGCGCGCATGAAACGAGACACCAATGCTTGCTCGCTTTGAAATCCTCCGGCTGAATGCCTTTGTCTCGAGCGATCTCCCTTGCCTTCGCTTGTAGCAGCTCGATGTTGACAGCGAGATGTGCAGCTCGCTGCTCCCGCACAAAGTCTGTGAGTTCTCGTTCCACGTCAGGAAATGCTCCATTTTTTGGTCCGCGGAAACTTTTCGCTGGCCGCTGCATGCAAAGAGGGCTTCCTTCTGCTTCCGCCAACCGCGAATGCTCCGCTCTTGACTCCGAACTGCCGCTCCGCGGCACAGTTGCCGATGGTTTCGGCAGCAGCGATAACTTTTCTTTTAAAAGCAGCAGAGTACTGCCTGCGCGGTCTCCTGACATGGCGTAAAATCACAGGAGCCAAATCGGGCCGTCGTTATGGGCACCAAGTTGAAGCAAAGGCCACTGACCAACTGACCAGTTAAGACTAACGCCGCTAACACTACCTAGCGCAGAAGCGCGCAGACAGCTGATGATGATGATAGCACCGCGCTATGCCGAAACCGAAACTGAATTTGGCCGCCGAAAATTCTTGGGACCCGCATATAGTACGGGCCGAATTTCGCACCCTAAAATCTAGAAAAAAACCCGGGCTATACGCGGGTTTTTTTCTATACGCCTGCACAGACGACTATGTGTATGGATATGGCGAACTGCTTTCGTTCATGAAAGTAGCTCCCATTGCCACGCCTGTGTGCAGTCAGGAATGGAGTGGGCATGTCGTAACACGTTTTCATAGCCAACGCATGCATACGATACAGCAAGCCCCCTGCAGTGACAGCGTGGCCTTTGTAGGTGACAATGCTGCACAAGGTTGCTGCAGCTTAAAAATACGAGCGCGTAACTTAAACAGGGACTTCGGAAGCAGCCTATCAGCTCGAGAAACGCTGGGGTGAGATTGCCACAAGTGCCACGCCACGAGCTTCTCAGTGGCTGGCACGAGAAAAGCCCATGTCTGTCAGCCTTGCCTGTTTTACGTGAAGTTCGCAGAACTGCGCAGCATGATGGTCATGAGTGGCGAGCGAGCCGACTGTGATTGCAGGCAGCGCACTTGAGGCGGTCCATTCGCGTTTCGAAGGATGACGCAGAGTAGCCTACTCATGTTTGTGGTGTCCTGACTTCTCTCTTGTGTCCGTGTTTGCACGCCCTGTCTTTTTGGAATGTAGTAAGCGGCTTATTTTACCATAAAAAACATAAAAAAGTTGATGGTGCAGCAGCTTTTCATTGTTATATTGATATACTGTTCAAACCGGTATCGTTACAAGTGGGTTCAACTGCATGACTGACAGCAACTGGAAAAGAAAAAATGAACTGAGAAAATAGAGCTCAAAGAAAATTTAGCTCATAGCTAAGAAAACGGAACTCAGAAGAAAGCTGGTTTTATTTTTTCATTGCAGAAAAGCAGCATTGTGGCTACCTTGAGCTCCAATCTCTCCTCTCTACGACGATGTCAAGATGGCGGCACTGTGCCAAGAGAAACCGGCAACATTTCTAAACCCCATTTTCTCGTAGTTTTGATGACAGCGCACTAATAGTGCTTTTTCTCAACTTCTACTTCTTATTTTGTTCGAATATTTCACCATGATGCAAAGATGGTCTGAGGACTGCATGAAAAAAAAAATCGATAATTTTAAAGAGACTGTTAAGCCGCTCGTCCTGTCACCGTGTTCCTCCCTTTTGTGTTGTGCTCTAATTCGCGGCCAATTATGTCCTTAAGTGTAACACTGCATGTCTGAAGCGTAGAATTGCCCCAGGTATCGCGTCATGCGAACTGTGAAGCCCAGTGGGTGGTTCAAAGCTGCCAACCCTTTACAGAAGGCTCACATAACTCGTCATCATCGGCAGCCACAGCATCAACAAAGTGTGCAGTTGATTGCGTGACCTATCAAGCTCCGATGACGATGAAAATGACAAAATAGCCACACAGGATGCCTTTTGCCGTCGAGTCTTTTTAGGCATAAGGAACCCTGCAAGTTTTATGGCGTAGGATTACTGTGTTTTTTCGGGAGATTTATGGCCATGCTTGTACAATCAGGAGAATAGGTCATAATTCGAGTCCTCTGGACAAAGTGGGAGAGATATTTTTTACACTCATGCACACAGTGATCACATCTTCTGGTGAACTTCCAATATACTGTCACATGGTTGTGACGGTGAAGAAAGGAAAAACGCAGCCAGCAGAGACGAAACGCTTCACTGGGTGAACTTGTGGCCCAGTGAAAGAAGCAACCCTCAAAGTACAGCGAAAGTGGCAAGCACAAACGTCGGTTGTCTGTAATCTGATCATTGGGTAAGGCAGGTCGGCATTTATACATGTGGAAATGAAGATTCTAGCATTACAGATGGTTGCCGCATTAGTTCTAGAATAAACTCTATTGTTCACGTTGTGCATGCAATCTTATTTCGAGATTCTAAAATAATCGGGAACGTTCCGAGACATTCAGGCTTAACATGTGCATACAGTGGTTACACAAGTAATGGCCGGCTATATTAAAATAGAAAAAGAAGCGCGTGCGGCAATATCATACATTCGTGGAAAAAAATTGACTTTTTCGAAAAGAAGGTCGTGAAAATAGGTCACGTAGTGGAGGAAACTCACCGGCCGCTGCTTAGACGCAGAGTCCCTCCTGCGGCTGGTCCCTTCCTGCTCGACTCGCTTCTTTAGTGTCGAATTCCAGTGGTTCTTGATGGCATTGTCGGTCCTGTGCAAATCAGTATGACAAAGCTGCAATCATCAGATCCTCCCTAAACTGCCCCAGTAGCAAACTAAAATTTTGTCATGCTGTGGCTAGAGCTCTTAAATCACTGAATCTGGCCTCTTTCATGTTGTCAGCCACTTTAAAATCCATATCTTGAAGCAAGTAGAGAGAGGCCAACCAATCTTAAAGTTTGCAATGTAAAGGACTACTGTTGTCTCATAAAGGGATCTTCTTATTTGAAGCCTGTTTTTATCAGATAACAAGGACTGCAAAAACTGGGATTTTTGCATTGCACTCATGTTATATTTCAGCTATTATCCAAAATCGAAAAGAAAACAGCCGTTTTTTTTTTCATACTTGTAGCGGATGGTTTTTTTACAAACAAATGCATGTTTGCGTCGCTTCCTGCAAAATTTGAGCGAGTGCAGTGCAGTGGTAAGCATGGAATCTTTTTTAGAAGATTTTGAGTAAAGTATACACGTCCCTATAAATAGCGTGGAAGTCCAAGGTGAATAAATAGCCTGAATAAATTGCAGAAAGGTTTGCCGAGGGCCAATTGGTACACGTTAATTAGATTAAAAACCACAGCAAATATGACACAAAAAAGAGAATCCCACAACCTATGTGCAGTTTATTGCCACAGGAAAATGTACAATAAAATGGTGAAGACAGAATAGACACGACAGGATCAACATCAGACATGAGACAGAATCAACAACCACACATCTCCTTTTCTAGAGCGATATCAATGGCTCACTAACATGCTTGAATGTTTTGTGGTCGATTGTGAAAGCTTCCCAAATTTCATGATCTGTCCGTAAGGATACTGCGCAAGGAACGCACATTTATCTAACACTGACGCGCAGCTGCAGGAAGAGCAATGCACTGTCATGTGATCCATGTTGACGACATGACACTGCACGCATGCTCCATCAGACAATCATTTAGACAACGACCAGTCTGCCCTGTGAATGAGCGTCCATGCGATAATGAAACATCACAGGCAACACAACACTGTCCACAGTCGACGTAGCTCATCCCGTTATTCCTCACACACACACATGGCTTCAGATTCTCAAAGTTTACACGCTTCCATAGACTGCTGCATACAGCCACTTTGCAAACGATTTCCTCGAGTACGTGGCTTACATCGTTAAGGTACGAGATAACTGCAGTTTCTATCTCGCCTGCTGGGAACACTTCTCCTGAGCACTGAAGGAAAATTTGTGTAGCAAATCACACGCTGCTCACAGAACAGTGGTTTCACCTGCCCTTGACCTGAAAAGCAGTTATGCAAGTACTTTTTTCCTGCTAGTGTGAGTACTACGCATATTAAGAAGCTAAAGGTTCGTCACTACTACCTAAAACATTACGTTTGGTCTGAACAATGATGTCAGAATCCCTGACGAAATTTATCAGGACGTTCAAGTTTCTTACCTAAAACCAGCAACATGGGTCTGTATGGGGAAAACCAGCTATCTGCAACACTTGAGATGAGCAGCCCTTATGCAAATTCTTCTCTGGCAGCGACAGCTGTGGGACAAACTGCATATTTTCGTAGGTTGTGACCAAGGTATAGTGCCCCTTCGTGGCAAGTGGCAGAGCACCCTCAGAACATGGCCTTTGAAGATTATATAAGCTGGTTGTGCCATCTCACGCCATGCAGATTCTCTTCCTGCATTGTGACATCTGGTGGCCTACTGTGCCTGCCTGCTCAGCAGTCTTTAGTTCGTTGCTGATTTGTCTTGGAGTGCGTGTCTTCGTTAGAGGTGTAAGCTCAGAGTGAATGAGTTTTTGCAGCCAGAAAGCACAAGGTTTTGTTTTCTTGAAGACAAACAATCGTGACCCTGCGGTTTCCACAGTAATTTAAGTGCTGCTATTGCTTGATAGAAAAAGACTCTCTCGTATATTCATTTAGAATGCAGATGGGATGTTTGCTGCTTCCCGCAAAGTTGACAACAATGCACAAACAGGCTCGTATCGCATTATGAAGGCCTGGAAGTCGCATTGTCTTTGCGTGCTCGAGGCTGTGACCATGATACACAAAGCAAGAGAGGGGATCTTCAGCTGCATGCCGAGCATAAAGAGTTTTTACAGGAAAATATCCACACCTAAGACTAGCTTGCTGACAATCTCACCAACTCCGTGTAGATCGAGCTTGTCTAGGTAATGGCCTAGAATAAGCATGCTATCGGGCATATCCAGAAGTAAATCCTAAAGCCACAAAAAAGTGTATCACTGAAAAAAAAAAATGAACTGCCATGTATAAATTTCCCATTCCTTAAGGTGAACTGTACTTTTCGCTCTCCTCTTTTCTTTTTTTTTTTCTAACCCCTCAAACATAGGTGGA